>NC_064214.1:11180890-11483063 GCF_023101765.2 Spodoptera frugiperda | reverse complement strand
TTAGTGTTCACCACAGTGGTTCACGAAAATATTCAGTTAGAGAATTTAGGAAATAGGTATTATAAGCTTAGTGAAAGTTTTATTGGGGCGTTTTATTTATTTAACTAGCTGTGCCCGCGACTTCGTCCGCGTGGAATAGTTATTTTAGGCATTATATTTATTTTTGCCAACAACTTTCTCAGCTTCATAAATTATAGCTGTTACCCACGGTTAATTTGTGCATTGAAAATTCGTGATAGCACTGGATTATATACTATATGTGTTTCCACTGTTTTCCGGTAACCTGCGCCTATAGGTTGGGTAACCGCCACCCCGGTTTGTGTTTCAGAAATAAAATTCCTAGGGTACTTTTTAGATGGGCTCGCTACATACGCGTTATAGCAGTGGTAAGTCCCCTCTTTGAAGAGTGGCTTGAGAGGCGTCACGGCGTCCTCACCTACCGCCTGACGCAGGTACTTACCGGACACGGAAGTTTCGGTTGGTACCTGTTTCGAATTCGGCGGGAGGAAACACCCGGGCGTTTCGTCTGGGTGTCGTCATTGCGAGGACCGCCCGGAAGATATGGTGGAGCATACAGTGGCGGTGTGCATTGCATGTGCTGAGCATCGCCATGTCCTTAGGGATGTGAATGGCGACGGTAACCTCTCACGTCCGGCTCTAGTTCAGGCCAAGGTGCGGAGAGAGGGGGAAGAGACGCCGTCTCCCCTTCTGCGAAGCAGTCATCCTAGCTAAGGAGGAGGCGGAGCGCGTGAGGGAACGATTCTCATCACGCCCCAGCCGCCGTAGAAGACACTCCGGGCTTCGAGGATCGCGTGACGATCCCCGGCCACCGTAAGCGCGGGTCTGCGGACGGCGAGTAAGAGTAGCTCGTCGCCCGATCAAAACCAGACCCGTGCGTACAATGCGTCGCGTTCTGTGCGCGCCTCAAAGAGCCAGGCCACTACAGATGGGACCCAATAGGGCTGATGCCCGATCCGGTGCTGCAGACAACGTAAAAGATTACCGGGGCCCCGGCTCAAATCAAAACGGGATGATTTTTACATTGTGAAAACGTGATTTTTACCTTCTCGCTTCACCCAAGGCGGAAGTAGCCAACGGATGATTTTCCCCCTCAAAAAAAAAGAAAGAGTACTTTCTAGAACAAATGTTTTCTTGAAATCCTTAAGGACCATATTTTTATACCCTATCATATTTTTATGACAATAAATTGAAGAATTGGATTTTTTTTGTTTTTCAAATGTTTCAGCCGATATTATTGCACTATACGTAGAATCTGGTTGTACTTTGTTAGACAGCCACAATAAAATGTGGGCGTGTGGTAAACCGCTTTTTTGCCATTCTACGCTGTAAACAAACGCTTTCGATGGTCAATGATCAGAAAATGTTTTACTTCGTTAGTAAGACTATAATTTTCTTAAGTATAGTTACACCAGGCTCCGCGTCGTTCGCAAACAATGCCTCTCCTCCTGGCAGCGTCGTGTTTCGCACATCATGCGGCGCGGGTGAATTTTATATCGGAGTTATTTTAAAATTGTAATATCTTCTAAGATGTTTATTGAAATTTAGTGATGTCAAAGACAATTTTGTTCACAATTAAATACTCTTAATGAACAACACATTTATTTCGATAAAGATTAATATTTTTTCGGTAATATAACTCTTAACAAATAATGCATTAATTTCGACCCAGTTTGATTACCATAAAAACGATTCTAGTAAGTTAATCCTAAAAGATAGACATATACTGTCGCGGACTTTTTTTAGATCATTTTAAGAGGAATAATTCTTTCATACATATAATTTTCGTATCTTGAACCATTTTCGCAGCGCACGCAACGGAAGCCCTCAAGAATTAATAATTTCCCCCGTTTTGTCCACATTTTCCTTTATTTCTTCGCTCCTAATAGTTATAGCGTGATGTTTTATAGCCTATAGCCTTCCTCGATACATGCACTACCCAACACAAAAAGAATTATTCAAATCGGACCAGTAGTTCCGGAGATTAGCGCGTTCAAACAAACAAACAAACAAACAATCAAACAATCAAACAAACTCTTCAGCTTTATAATATTAGTATAGATTAGTGGTTTTTCTTTATACTGTTTTTATTTCTTTGTAGATATAAGTAATGTTTAACTTTTTTTTGAGTAGGAAAAATTATCCAATGATTTCTATCACCTAAGGTGAGACGAGAGGGAGTGTCAGATTCTTACTGACTAAAAACCATCCCGCTCCTACTCCTGCTCTTCGAGATGGAGCCCCGGTAACCCGCTTGGTAGTCCACAGATTCTTGGTAAGCTTTAAAAGGCCGACAATATACTTGTGCCTTTTCTGGTGTAGCGAGTGTCTACAGGCGGTGTTGCTTCCTCACCATAAGGTCACTTCGATAATACTTAGACCAACCCGTGAATCGAATACAAAACTGCCTTACCAGTAATTTCACTTACGACTATTCAATCAACGAGCCAGTAAAATGAACAGTCCAACTAATTACTATATTGTACATGTCTACTCATTTTTACACATTACCTACAGTACATCTCACTATGGAAACAACAAAGAGGCCTACTGACCTCACTTAATGAACTGGAAAACCTCACAACGAAATTGCACTTTTCCAGTCGCGAACATCACATAAAATTGAACAGAAACCATCCCCATGTGTTTGTAACAGCTGGGGGCGTGCCGTGAGTATGGAATGTACAGAGAGTCAAGTGTCGTAAATAATTTTGGTGAATTTTTGTTGGTTTGCTTGTTAGAACGAAGATTTTTTTGAAAGGTTTATTCTATGGTTTTTTATTTACATTATGTTTGTATGTTTGAAATGGAAGACACTCAAGATATTTTATGTTTGAAAGAAAGAAATAAGAACTTTTTCTTTCTTTTTGGTGTTTGCGCGACTAATAAATCAATCTTCACTCGTATAGACTCATTTATATTTACTCACATTAATCTTATGAAATAAAACAAGTTCATGGTAATTATTAATTTATTTACAAAAATCATAGTATATAATAAAATATAGTGAATTGGCGGACTTAATAACTCTGGCATTCATTTACAGTGTACAATTGGATGGTGATGGTGCAAATACATTTTGGCCAAGACCAAAAACTAAAACCATGCGACATTGTGAGATCTCTGTCACACATCTACTCCTGTACACATGCTCCGTTTACGGAATACGAATTGCGCTGGAAATAAGATTTTTTTTTTATTTTTCCTTTCAAGTTTAAAAAAGTTTCGTTGTTGGCACAATAATAAAGCTGCCGGCTGTTTTGAAATGTGCGGAATTACGACGGGAGAGCGGCCATTTTAAAGTGTTCCGCAACTGAAATATTATGGTTTTTATACATTCTTTATTTGGTGGAAACCTTTATGCTTAAATAAAAGAAACTGTATAATCATCGCACGGTTGAAAGAGAAAAGATTTTGTTCATATTTTATGTTGCAATCTGTCGGATGAGTTTTGTGGTTAATTTTTTGGAAAGGTGGTGGAAATTTTCTACTTGGTTTGTTTGTTTTATTCAGTATGTTAGGCATTTATAATTCTAAATGTAACTAGTAAATAATACTGATTGATTTCTTTCCTTATCTTTACCACATTTCGAATGAATATGATAAAAATTTGACTAAGAAGTGTAAGTAACTAAAGGTAGATACTTATACTCACAGTGCTTATACTTAATAGTGAATGAAAAATAGTGGAGCTTTTTTATTTTTTTATAATAACTATCGTGATACATACTATACTAACCAAATATCACGGTTTACTCACGTATGAACAGCTCTACTACTTTCGAGTAACAGAGGGACTCTTCATCATGAGCAGTTTGCGCAGACGCGCAGCCTACTAGTACCTAGTACATGCGTACTGATTGATAATTTACTCACTATCATATCGCACATAATTAGACAACCACTGAAATGTAGTTACTTAATAAGTAAAATAAACAAACGGCACTCGTTATAAAACGTTAGTTGAGTTATGAATCAGTCAAGAAAAAATAACTAAAGTGATTCGAATACATTTCCTTTCATTTCCGAGCCCTTTGAAAAGGTCAGTTTATTCACTCCAACAACTTTGATTTTATCGCAAAATGTCAGTAAGCACTTTAAGTAAATACGTTCAGTATTTTCCTGAAGTGACGTAGACTAAACTGATTAGATCAACTAACTCATTAAAACTACAGCACGGATAAAAGTTCAGTGGTTTCACGCATTTTAAAATAGAAAACTTGCTTTGAGACTACGCCTCTCGCCAACCACTATAATTAGAACTATGTGGTAACTAAAAGTAACTTCTAATTGGTTTGGATAGAGTCGGTTTTGCTTTTTCTGGGTGTCAATAATACTGGTTCGTTGTGACAAAACGAGGGCATCTTCCGAGCTGTCGTGATGACCTGCCGTCCTTGTTTAATAATACTTTCCAAGCCAGTGTGCTACGACAAATTTTCTTGTTATAATGTGTCTACGGCGTAGCGTGCTACGGTGCTACGCGGGCTACGTAATTACAAGTATGGCGTAGTTTTGATGTTATATATAACCGGTCTTAATTGGCCTATGAATTCTGTCTTGCGTTTAATTGCTAAAGGCATTCTAGACTTCACTTAGTAGTGTTTATTAGAACCTGCACTTGCAGAATGTTTGTTGTCTCTTTGTGAGAATTTATTAGAATTGCAACAATGTCTTTATTGAAATACTACTATTCAAAGCTGATTAGCTTTGAATAGTAGTATTTATTTATTATAGTAAGTGAGGTGATTACCTCACTTATTTGCTTGACTAAAGCGGCCATTGTATACAGTTTTTTGACGCAAAGCACGCTTATACTTTTTGTATCTCCTGTCTTTAATTATTTAGTTTGACCTTCAAAAGTACCGTACCTTTTTGGTCTTATTGAAAAAAATGATTCGAATTTGACTTTGAATACACTGTATATATGCCTCATTTCACCTCTGTCGATCCAAGAATTAATATTGGCTGTGTACGTGATAGGTTTGTTTTCATACATATTGAACACATAATATTTACTTTAACTAGACTTTGTACGTCAGATGTTTGTGTAATAAACCAGATAACGGGTTAACTACAAGTTTACGTACAAACAACGCGTTAGGTAACCGATCTTAGTTTAGATGTGGAATTATTAACTGTCTGTCTCGGTTAATTTTTGGGTTAGGCTAAATATCATTAAGGTTTTTAGTTTACTCGGAGCTGCGGACTATCTAGCGGGTTTTCCGAAGCTCCAACTCAAAGAACAGGAGTAGAAACGGGGTGGTTTTTAGTCAGTTGTAGTCTGGCACTTCCTCTCGCCTCGCTCAAGGTGAGAGGAGTCGTTGGATGATTTTCCCATTCCCTTAAAAAAGGTTTTTAGGTTAGAAAAATTCTTTAATATGGAGTCTGGAATTGTACCTGGTGTCGGACTTATTATGTCTTACTCGTATATTATAACATAGTATTGCAGTAGGCTTACCCTGTGTTGAATAATAGTATGCTTAACATAGGTAACTAGTGAAAAGTGTGTGTTACATTGTATATTTCGTACCTTTCATCGCTTCGGAGATTAAAAGACATAACATTACACTACACAATATTCGCCATAACATTAAAATGTTACAAGCTACATATTCGTCCATGTTAGCGACATTTTATTTCCACATATACATGCATGTCATTGTGTTTTACGAGCAATAGGCGGACGTATTTATTACAAAATGCTACAACATAGTTTGTTACGACGGTACACGATATGGGTTGTGGTACTTCGAAAATGGGTATGAATGTGACGGAAAGGTCGGTAAGTGAGTTGGTAAAAGGTGGATTGTGGTCTTACGAGGAGAAGATTTTAGAATGTCAGTAAGAAGAAAGTTATAATAATAATAATAATAAAGTCCGCAAGGCAGCTTGTGGCGAGCTGTTGGGCAGTGGCGACCCCACGGACCTGACTCCCGGGAGAGGCCCTACTTTTTAACTCCGGTTAGTACTCGTGACTATCCGGAGTGGCCTCTCCTACCTCACTCTTGCCTTAATCGGCTGGTTTGAGTGGAGATTCGCAAGAGTGGAGTTGCCTTCAGCTCCACTTGGGGGAAGGACGTATCCCAGTAAGATGCTGGTAGGGGTCTTGACCGTACTTCCGGGATTGCTCTGATAGCCGTGGGATGCCCCCCCTTCCTCAAGCAGCTCAACGGATGTTGCTTCCCTTGTCGCTACATGCTAGCGGCCGTTTCCGGGGCCCACTATTGAGTTTGCGAGTCACCCCCTGCCTGTTTATCCGTATTTTTCAATATTGGTCAGGGGCAGGGGCCATAGTTCTCATAGTTAACCGGTTAACTATTCCACAGCCACCCACACCCATATCCCTATCATTTCCTTTTACCATATCTCGCAATAGTCCTGCATCAACCGGGGATTGTCCTTTGGTGTACTTCCATAGTGCATACAGGGATAATCGCCGGCTGATGTCCCCTTACATTTAGATTAAAATTGTTCAACGGGCCTCTGCGAGTTGGCTTCGGCCCCTCGTACGCCTTCCAAAGGTCCGGGACCCTGTGGTCCCGTGATTATGTAAAGAACATACATAATAATAAACTTTATTGTACACCTTTTACAATTCAGACAAATAATTATAGTGCATGTTAACGCGGTATTTTTGTGTTTTTATTATTTTATGACTGGCCTTGCCGATTTGAAACTCATTAAGTGAGCCCTATGATTGTGAAGTCAGATAATTAGTTGCTTTATCGTAAGCAAAATATTACCACTACGTATATCTCCTACGAATACTCCTTAGAGTGGTGGTCACAGTACATAGAAAAAAAATATACATACATAGGGAGTAAACGGAAAGCTCCCAAATACAGTGATAGAAAAAACCGAGATTTATTTTTAAAAAATAAGAAATTTAATGTATATTTTATGCAATAATGCTTAAGGCTGTATGTTGCATGAATAATAGGAAAACAAAAACGATTAAAATAATAAAAACAAAAAATTTTTTAGCGTTTTTCGGGAGCGTTCCGTTTACACCCAATATAGAGCCGAGAAATCCCGTGATAGATACGCACTGGTTTCTCAAGTACTTACTGTGATCCTTACTAGATCTTTATCGACTTCTCAATGTCGTAGGAACCCCTAAAATATTATCTCGTCGGATTTTGTATACGATATAACTGTCCCTTTCGAAGCTGTTTACAGACGAATAAAACGCACTACGCATTTAAGATAACATTGTTACATGAAAATAGTTTCCTTTCTTCATTTCACTTCGAAGTTTTTTTTTAAGGGGTGAAAATCATTCAATGACTTTTCCTGCCTTGGACGAGGCGAGAGGGAGTGTCAGACTCTTACTGAATAAAAACCACCCCGTTCCTACTCCTGCTTTTCGAGCTGGAGCCCCGGTAAACCCGCTAGGTAATCCTCAGCTCACTTCAAAGTTAGGATGTCATTTTACTGCACTGCCTCTTTGGTGGAGGTTGCAAGTGCGACTGCTGAACGAAGGGTCTCGGGTTCTATTTCCTGATCGGGGAAAGTATTACTGGGCTTTTTTCGATTATTTCTTAATAGTAGCACAGAGTCTGGAATTGTGCCCAAGAGGCTCACCCCCTATTACATGGGACTTATAACACAAATGGTGAAAAGTGGGCATTACGTGCCGTAATGTGCACCTCTGCCTGCCCCTCCAGGGATAAAAGGCATGTCGTTGACGTTGACGATAATCTATTTTTGAAGGGATTTATAAATGTCGGTTTTGACTGAAGATTTTTATCTAACTTTTTGGGTTTTAATTGACTTGCCCCTCTAGATCAATGACCTTTTAAAACGCTAGTCGAATGATGAATTAGAAAGGTTCATGTTTAAACTGTATGTGGGAGAGCCATATTTCGGCACGAATGGTCCGGCTCGACCGGAATGATACCTAGGCTTTACTTAAACTGACGTAAAACCAAGTTTGCGTTGTTTTTATTGTGAGGTTCAATTATTGGACAGGGGCATCCATCTTTCCTACCCCCAATAACCTCAAAAACTCTTGAATTCTTAACCCACAAAAGGGCGGTCATGCACTTGTAACGCCTCTGGTGTTTCGGGTATCCATGGGTGGTGGAAATTGCTTACTTTTCTATTTATTAATACAGATTATGAATGACATCCAAAGTTAAAGGAATCAGGCCAAAGGCCAAAGGCCAAAATCTTCACCTTCATAATTAATAATGCAATGTATTCAAAACTGGACTAATTACTTTCCGTGGCCCTGTTGCGAAGAGAAATAACTTTTATGTACATTTATTTAAAGTTTCATTTAAATAGTAGCGAAGCGTTGATTTAATTAATTATTTGTGACGTAAAGGAAAATAAATATTTTCACTTTTTGACTTCGTTAAAAAAGATGGCAGGCATTTGAGTTTGAAAAATGATTCTGCTTAATTACTTTTTTAGTGTTTTCTCATTTACCATCTCTAGTCTTCACGTTAATGTTTATGAAAATGTATTCATAGTGATTTTGATTGTTTTGTTGATATTGTGTATATAATAATTGTGTAAGTATGTTTCGTTCTGTGAGTGAGGTCACCAGAGGCCCAATTACCCCTATTAAAAATGTAAGTGCTAGGATAAAACTGACTCTAGTCATGTCGCTAGTATTACGATGGGTTTTATAAAGTAAATGTTAAATTCTGCTTTAACAAAAGAAGACAAATACCAGGTAAACCTGGCCCAAGAATCAACGTCAAAACAATTCACCAACGAGGCAATCAACCACCTATAATTTATTCACAAAAATGTACAACTTATTCATAAAATTGTACAACTTATTCATAAAACATAATTCAGGGTCAGTGAACCCAAAACTTTATACTAATACATTCAACTGTTAATAATGGGTAGATGCGTCAACAAACCTTCTTAGAACGGCTCTGATTGGCCCGATTATTGAAGCCTACAATTTAACCAACCACATAAATCATTCAAGTAATACAAGAAGCCATTTTACACGTCACGCGTAGTATAGTATACTTAGTATGCAAATTTCGACCTTATTCCAATAAAAATACGTACGAGAAAGAATATTATTAATTTTACGAGCAAAACTCTCGTGATTTCTTAACTTTTGATGGGATTAAGGCGACACAAGTTTTTATTTATGCGAGTGATTTTCGGTAAAGGTCTCCGAGATGGTAATAAAGGGAGCAATTATCGTGTAAGCTATTATTGGATTAAGCTGAAGTCTTCTTTAATTGGGTAGATAATTTTAAAAATATTACACACGTATATTTTATTTTCTTACGCTAACAAATACTTTTGAAGATATATTGATTTGAAATATCGTGACATCACTTCTAGGTACGTTTTATACGTAGAATTTTCTCCCACTCCAAAACTTTGATTTGACAAATAAAACAATACGTGTCTAATATGTTTTCATTACCTAACTGACTATTTGACCTATCATGTAAAATGATTTGCTTTATGCACTAATGTTTTGTAACAGAACAAGACTTTTGTGATTATTACCCAGTAACAGACAGGATATCTTAAAATTAACTGACAGCATTACTGAAAAATAGAGCAACCATTTCCATCCATGCAAAGCTCGATTCCACTACAGCTAAAAGTGCATCAATATTTACTGATATTCCCAAAATTGCATCGAACCAAACTACTCAAAACTGACTATACTAAGAAACTATCAGACAGTAAATAGAATGGGCTATCCACTTCACCCAGTACCCGTTACTACAAAACTATTCTCAGTAACTGAAGCAATTTTAAAAAAGAAATTTCCTCCATTCTTAGTAATCTCTTCCATCTTTCGTACGATGTTATTTGTTTGGGTTCAAAGTTGTTTTATGTAAATCATGTTTTCAACTGACGGACGTCGATGCCTTGGACGAGTTGCCAGTAACTGCAGAGTGTAACGACCTACGGCGGTCACGTAAACCAAACGATTTTTATTGAAGAGTTTGTTCTTTTGTAGTTTTGAAGTTTATTTTTAGAATTTCTGCTGATATTGCGAATAGGGAATATTTTTAAGAAAGTGAAGTAAAAGGATCTCGTTGCTATGTGAAATAGATTTTTTTAGTCAATAGGAGTAATAGAATGGTCAACGTAATAACAACAATATTATTACAATACATTTCCTAACTACTAAACAGCGACCTCTTACATGAATTATTGTAAAATAAAATAATTCAATTTTGTGATGAACGGACGTAGAAATTTATTTATTTTTAATTAAAGCTTGCCCCGCTCTAGGACTTTTTTCTGTGTCGTGGAATTGTGTATCATACAAAGAGTTGCTCTGTGCGGAAAACATACCTGCTACCCGTTGCACGGCAGCTAGTTGTCCAGCTACTGCGCTAAGCGTGTAGTCATATCATAATCATATAGTCATATTGTAGGATATTTACCATGTTTATTTATGTCTATGAGTTTCTGATATTTCGGCACTGTTGCAAGCACCATGATCACGGTTGAGTCCATCCTTGTTATCATTAATAAACTTATCAATCTAAAATCTCTGGATTAATGAAGGTTTTTAACAGAAACTCAATACTCGTATAATACCTAACTCTGTCTTCTCTTTCTTTCAGACGCTGAAGGCACGGGTGGCGCGGACCTGCAGCGCAAACTGGACCTGCTCAACGGCACGCTGGACGCAGAGAGAGCCGAGCAGGCACGCAGGCAGATGCAGTACATTGCTCATTGTAAGTGCAGTTAGTTATTTGTTTTAAACCTGAACTTTACTTTACAAAATCACGCGATTTGATCTTTGAAGGGGTAGGCAGAGGTGGACATCTATAGTGTGATACATACTTAGTACAAATACTATGCAATAGAGGAAGGGAGAGGAAGAGGAAGCTTATCACCTGAGTATGAAATTGTATTTGCACGCGTGTATACGGATACTGCATGCAGTGTTTGTGACTCAATTACACATTTCCATTCCATTCCCGATATAGAGTGCATTTGCACTAGAGATGTGCTACACAGATATGCTTCGAAGATATAATAAGCTGTGAAACTATGTGCCCGTTTTCACAGATACTAAGCTATGTAGTTGTGCGAGGGAAATGCATAGCTGCAGTATGCAATATATCGATAGTAACCATCGATTGCAATTTTTTCGATCAAATTGCGATAGCACACATCCATTTCACGCATATTTTTACATAAAAACATAGCTTAGCTGACTCTATTTCCACCAGTGCTTAACCATGTGTACCAAAGCTTATGACTGGTGGAAGCCAAACACATCAACAGCAACGTCGCATAGCAACAATGTGCATCTCTGGTGGAAAATCACCTTGAGTAATTTAAAAAATAATCTAATTCACTTCACTAGTAAATAATTTAATCAATTTGCATCGTATGCAGTTAATTCGATTCCCCACGCTTTAGTAAACCACTTCAATATACATACATAAGATCTACATACTCATAATACGATTGACAGCTTAATGCATAAGCAAGAAGCTTAGACTGTATCAATCTATCTTCTAGCATACAGCTGTAATAGAGCCGTATGATTAATTTATGGACTGATTATAATCACTAGGTATAATGGAGTGTAAGCCGATTTAGTTAATCATTGTATAGATACTAGATCATGGTATGCTAAGATGGTTTGGGCTTAAATTAAAGGATGGATGAATATAGCATTACAAAAGGTAATATATAAATTAATATTTGAGGTAGATAAGTTAGTTTGTTGCTTTTTTTGCGTTATTTGCTATTAAATCTTCTTGATAGATATATCATACGTAAAGTAAAGAACGTTGATGGCAAAGTTACTGGTATTCTTTCGAAGACAAAGTCAAAGCCTTCATTTCAAATAAATCATAAGTTTGGTACTTTTGAAACGTTAAAATAGAATTGTCCATCAGTCCGTACCCTTAGTACGAGTTTGCTTTACATTGAACAAGATCGAAATGGGACCGCGTTCGGCACTCTGATTGGTTGGTTCATTCGCGCCGGCCAATCAGAGCGTCGAACGCGCTCTCGTTTCGTTATCGTTCAACGTAAAACAAACTGTTAGTTAGTTGATGAATCTAGGTGTTTTTTTAGTTAGTATTTATCTCAAGTAAAAAGTCTAATAAATTGAATGTTTTTTTCTATTACAGCGGGGTACTCAGAGGATTCAGACTATACGTCTGACCTCAACTACCCAGTGGGGCAGCATGCCAACTGCAGCGCATCACAGTTCCGAAGCGCTGCCCACCAGATGCACACACCTCAGGTAAATACATCAGTATAATTTAAAAAATATATTTTTTATTGTCTGAAGTTTTAAAGAAAATAATATTGTAAATATTAACACACACATTTATTAGTTGAATGAGTTCGAAACCCGCACGGAGCAACCTCTTTGTGTAATCCACAAATTGTTGTTTCGGGTCTACATCTCATGAGCATGTGAACTAGTATATTTATAAACCCACCCATGACACGTGAGAAAATCCCAGTGTGGGCTAACGTTTTTTTTTAAAGTGGACGAGTAGTAACAGTCAGCAGTAGTTTTGGTGATGTTCCTTTTAATAACCAATGGTTTTGTAAATTCCAGAGATCATTGGAGGTATCTCGTGAGAATTCGTACGAGAGGGACGAGTACCACATACACGGGGACACCGACCCGCTGTACTACAACAGTCAGCCGCGAACCAGGTAACTAGAATAAAATTTATTATGGTGGAATAGACTACAGGCTACAGAGTAACTCTGAATGATTTACAAATTGTTTTTCCGTGACAAGTATAATGTGCACTGATGTCTTTTATTTTCTTTTGTTGCCCTTTCAAAGGCAAATTCATTTTTTTAATGCCCGTCTTGTAGGTTTTTAATTTCTAATGGAAACAAATACGTTCAAAGATATATTGAGGTGAAATATAGCGTGACGTCAATTCTAGGCAAGTTTTATACGAAATGACGGTTTTGCCTCCACTCTTAAACGTTGATTCGTTTTATCTAAGTATTGTTATCTTATACGACCAAATAAAAATTACGTGTCTGATATTTATTATCTAACACGAACTTAGTACTCCATGAAACTAATGCTATTTATTTTCCAATTTCCAGGATAGACACATGGTCTCAGCTCCACGCACAAGTGAGTGTGGAGTCTGCAATATCATGGCGGACCGCGGCTGACTGGCAGTCCGGGGGTAAGCAGAACTGTCTGTACTAATATTACAAATGCAAAAGTTTGGTGAATTTTTGTTACTCAGTCACGTTAAAATGGCCAATTGACACAGAAGAAAATGTTTGATACAGCACGTAGAATTTTTTTTTCTATATTCTCCATTTGTGTAGGGCCCACTCAGTAGGTTATTGTCCTAGAATGGGGCAGAGTACAAGCAGATTTATATTAGATTTATTAATAGTTAATAGAGTAAGTTAACTAAAAAAAATACGGATTACTCACGTACATTAAAGGAGAAACGCTCTACTAATTTCAAATAACAGAGGGGCTCTTCATCACGAGCAGCGCACTCAGACGCGGCAACGTTGCGCAGCCTACTCTCATTCAGTAGACTGCAGTATTAATTTAGTATATCTCACGATAGTTATTATAATAAATGTATTTATTTATTTACAGAGGAACAGCGCCGGCCGAGTCTTGAGCGTCAGAACACCCTGTATGATGACAACATGTATGGGTTCGAGAGCTACTCTGGTATCACGCACACTAGGTATGTTTATCAGCATTGGTCATTAATGCATAACATAGTATGTAGTATGTAGTATATTGACACACAATAATAGTTTACCAAAGGATTCATACTTGATAGCTTTGTTCAACTGGTTTATGTACTGTTAATCGCTGTATCCAAACTGAAGTAAGATTGTAACATTAACTATTCTTAAAGTCTTGTATGAATAGAAAACCCATTGTTGATTTGCGTTCCGACATACACGATTACACGGGATACGGTTACAATAGGCGATGTAAAATAGCAAGCTCGTTTGATTAAAATATTTTTACAACTGTTTCATTATACATCTGATCAGATATTTATTATAATAATTTTTGAATCGCAGTGAATAACAATTCATGTACTAGTTTAAGGGCAAAATAGTATTGATATTTTAGTTAAAACCACTGTTTAATAACAAAAAAATATGTATATTTCCAGGGACCATTCGCATTTATCACAGCAGCAAAGTTATGAAGAGTACTACGACTCGACGAGCTATCATTACCAGACTTCGTACGTCGGGGACGACTCCCGGCAGTGGGACAGTGGAGGGCAGTACTTCTACGATGACGGGCATGGCTTGACTCCCACGGAGTACGAGAACATCGTGAATAAGAGGAGATCTTCTGTTGTTCAGTTGCCGCAAGTGCCGCCTAAACCGGTGAGTGATTTTCGCACTATTTTACATTTCAACTCGATTAACGATGTTGTAATTACACTAATATTATAAACTATTATTAGAACTTATGACGGGATATTTACCATGTTTATTCACTTTGATTAACTGAATCCGTGATCATGGCGCTTGCAACAGTGCCGAAATATCGGAAAC
This sequence comes from Spodoptera frugiperda, assembly GCF_023101765.2. Lineage (NCBI taxonomy): Eukaryota > Metazoa > Arthropoda > Insecta > Lepidoptera > Noctuidae > Spodoptera > Spodoptera frugiperda. The sequence continues at coordinate 11,468,540 of NC_064214.1, read as the reverse complement.
TCACCAAAGTGAATAAACATGGTAAATATCCCGTCATAAGTTCTAATAATAGTGTTAGTGACCATGTCAGTTTAAAAACTTATAATATTATACAATTAATAATATACCAGTTAACCCGGCAAACTTCGTACCGCCTTAAACATTTCTTTTTTTACACCTTTTAAACCATCTCTGGACTATCACAAATAATTCAAGACCAAAATTTGCCAAATCAGTCCAGCCGTTCTAGCGGTTTTAGCGAGAGTAACGAACAGCAATTGATTTTTATATATGAGATAATAAAATTTATAATGTTAGTGTGATTGTGATGTACCTATATTATAAAAAATATAATATTAGTGATATTTAATGTGAGGGTTTGTTTGGATGTTTATCCGTCAATCACTCTGCAACCACTGAATGGGTTTTTGTTTTGATGAAATATGGTATATAGACAGAGTATGAGCTGATTGGAACTAAGCTAAGCTACTGGCAGAAGTTACTAGTACATATTAATATTATGAAATACCGCTAAACAAAACGAAGGTCTTCCACCAGGAGTGGGGTAAACGACCTAATAAAATTCGCTTCCAACCAGCCGATCTGATAGTCATTGATTGATGCCTTCATCATTTACTGTAGATGACAAAACGTCTACGTCTATTGCAGTACACGTTTTGTGTTCGTTGGTAATAACGATGTATTTTATCTGTTTCAGATGGTGCCATCATCCAGGTACTCAGACTACAACGAGATGGCACCATACAGGCCGCGGCCGCGGAGAACTGCTGCGAGTCTTCCAGGTAAACTTCAACACAGTTTGTGCTATAAGTGCTGATATTATATTTAGCTATTGCAATTAATATTATGCATAGGCAGATTTGAACCTTAAAAAGTCAGTTTTAAAATCGTAAATTGCTGAATGGGTCGCTAAAAGAGTAATATAAGGGTTTTTCTAAATAAATAAATTGGGATAATTTTGTTTTTAATGAACTAGGTCTTGGGTACAGTCTGTTTCAAACTGACGAATAATATAACACAATCTACCTATCTGAACGTGCTGAAGTAGATTGGAGAGAGAGGAGCCACGGTTCAACAATTGAAGAAAGCTAAGAGCTACAAAGCCAGCTTATCGTGAATCAATGTGCTTTATTTATTCCAGCTACCCCGTCATCAACCCCAAAGCGGGGTCGTGCGCTACCGGTGCCCCCTGGCAGTGAGTCGGGGTCTACACGGGGCAGCCGCGGCCGCCGCCTACCCCAGCCCCCCACGCCTATGTCGTCATCGATGACGTCATACGGCAGCTTCTCGCGCCCCAGGCGCGCGCCTTCCGCCTCCACGCTTACGCACGTGCCTTACGTACCCGGTGAGATTGGCTTACAATATTATATGAAATGCTGGAACTTATCCCACAATCACTATTTAATCAAACGAATATAGTACAGATTATTTAAAAAAATCTTCTTTGTGAATCTAATTTGAAGAGAAATAAAATGTTTTGTTCGAATCATGAAAGAAGACAGACAAAAATGTTAAATATCAAAATAATGTGTCCTTTCTTTAGTGTGGCACTACTATTGAACATCTAATATAGCTTTAATAAGGTGACAGACTTCCCGTCATTTAGATGTTTAGATCTGGCATATCTGTGCCTTAACATTTCAGCTCGAATCTTTACTAAACTCTCAGTAGCAGCCTGAAGTTTTGTTTATCAGTCATTCATGATATTGTTAAAAAAAAGTAATTACTATTGGGTACTCCCTAACTAAAGTATTATGCAATGCTAATGCCAAGCAAAAATGTCTATATTATTAATTAAAATTTTTGCTGCTTTCAACAATCATCATTATCTACACACTCGAACATACAACGCGTTCAATAATATGTTCTATTTACTTCATTATAAAGTTCATATTATCTTACAGAACCTGAAAGAACTATACCTGATGCGAGTTATGGTTATGATAGCTTCGGGTTTCAGCAGCAAGACTTTCAAGACACTGCCACTGCATCCTATCCGGAACCTAGTTATAATAATACAACGTAAGTATATATTTTTTATATCTTTATTTATTTAGAGGTATATGATTATTAAATGATAGCGTCAGCCCCATCGTAGCTCGCACATAGAGATACATATATCTTTAACTATACTGAGACACCTTGTAAACTTAGAGAAGTACGTAAGTATTTTATTAACTTTTACGTTTCGCCATCAAACGTAATGCAATACTTTGCTAAACTTTCATAAGGTAAATAAAAATTAAAAAAATATACTAAAATCAGTCATGCTCACATTCATCAACCTTTCCTAAATATAAAGAAACCCTTAAGCTAAAATAGACGACGCTAAGTGTATTTTTTTTATTTTACAAACCCATAAATTATGCTTAACAGTAACCTGTAAATAAGGGGTTACTTTAGTGCTATGTTACCTGATGTCTTACTAACGCCATCTAGTGACTGTAAGCCCTCATAGAATGCATAGACTCAGTACTCACAGTTGGATGAATGTGGTGAAGAAAAAATCTTTTATAAAGGCGATATCTACTACGCATTCAATAAAAAAAAAATACTTTACGTACAAGGAAAAAGATAATTTTTATCCTTTGAAAAAGAGCTATCAAAAATGAAATTGCATTTACTAGAAATGATAATTATGTTAATGTAACAGAATGTATCATGAAATCATTATTCAGAGGATGTTCATGTATTAAGTAGGTATTGTTTGTAAAGTACCCAGATAGATACATTATTTCTAGAAAGTACATCTCATGTATGGTGGCCTAATTATAATTATATCGAAACGTGAATCATAACGATAACATATTTTATAGAAACACCCACGAGAGCTAAACAATACTTAGTAATAAAATAAATGCTTTTTTCCTTAAAAGAAAAAAAAGACATAGGAGGTAGGTATGGTCTCTGAATCAGTGATGAGTACATACTCACGTTTAATGATAAAGCAAAAAGCTGACACTGATATCAGTTACGATTATGTCCGAAAGTTTCGAAGAAAACCCAGATATTGCTTGTTTTTTAAAAAACGTTGCTCCACACTAGAATGCGTGGGTGCGTTTACAAACATAATTTCAAATACACATCACACTCAAAACCGAAACAATAATTTGTGGATAACACAAAGGGTTGCTCCGTGCGGGAATAAAACGCGTTACACCAAATGTGCAGTCGATTGTGTTCATGTAAATAATAGATATTCATCACTAGTGTTACCTTTTAATACTGCTAAACACGAGTGGATGGAATGTTGAACCGTCTTTAAGTTTTGTAAGAACTGACTTAAATTGTTTTGTTACAGATATGATTCGGATGGTATGCAACCTTTCTTTGATGAAACGCCACACGCTACTCCGCCTGCCGCTGGTAAATATATTTCCAAATTATTTAGCATTTAGCAAAATATAAATTCAAATATTCAAGAAGAGATGCAATACACATCCATAATGTACACAGGTATTGGAAATACAGTATTAAGTCACAATTATGGACCCTTTCGGGCACAGCAAATTATAAATCTTTTATCCTCAAAAATTGAATATTTTAAGAAGGATAAATAAAGCCAATGTCATTGAGTTATTTATAATGCATAATACGATATCAAAATTATGTCAATGTCAACAGAGTAAAACCGAGAATTTATTATTATAATAAAAATGATACAATTACATAAAAGATAAGAACTTCCGCAGCGTGGACACGTTTAGATTTGCTATAAAAATCAGTTCTTTTTAAGCCGTAAACATGACGGGCCGTTTCATTGACTATTTGTGTGGTGAATTCACATTTAATTTTAATATTTACAACGTTTTCTTTCACTTTCCAGCTCAAAAAACGCCTTGGACTGAAACCGAGACAATACCACAGTTCACGTACCCTATTACTAGTGAGAGCGATACGTTGTTACCGAAAACAGTGCCATCAACAGTTTCGTCTTATTTACCTCAACCGCCAGTGACGAGTCAACAAGATACGTACCAAACGCAAAGTTATCAGTACGAAAATCAACAATACGATTCACAGTACGACAGTCTACAGTATCAGTATGATCAGCAAGACCAACAGTACACAGAACAAACACAGTATGACGACAAACAACAGTACCAGCAGGATTACCAGTACGATTCACAATTCGAGTCGCAGTACCCAGAGGAAGAAAAACAACCAGTTTCTCATCAGCTTTATACGCAACAATATGAGCAAGACCAACAATACTACCAAGATCAGCAGTATTTGCAACATTCAGAACAGCAAGCAAATCAACAATCTTTCCACCAGCAACAGCAGCAGTCGCAATATCAGCAGCAACAGCAACAGCAGCAGCAACAACAACAACAACAGCAGCAGTTGCAACAGAAACAGACGCAGCAGCAACAACAGTTGCAACAGCAACAGCAGCAGCAACAACAACAAGCTAAGCAACCTGCGCAACAACTGCAAACGACTGTTCTAACTGGTGCTGCTACATTGGGTTCATTTATGGCCGGTAGTGCGAAGAAGTTGGGAAGCCTCTTTGGTGCAGCTGCAGCAGCAGTTGCAGCTCCTGCTGTGACCCAGCCTCCTCATACTACTCCTGCGACGACAGCTCCAACAAGCCAGTTTTCTTCATCAGTAGCCCCCGTAACGCCGTACACAAGTACTGCGCCGGTAACATCATCCGTCCTATCCTCCTCGCCCCCCTATCCGTCATCTGATATGTCTACATCAGTGCAATCGTCTAGCGTGAATATATCGTCAACAGTGCCCGTTTCTTTACCGCGTACTCCCTCTCTCAGAAGACAGGAGTCCATACAAAGACCTTCGGTGCGTCGAACTCGGACGTTACCAGACGCACCCGAAGACTTAGCCCAGTCGAGTTTCGACGAAAGTGCCTACGAGGACGAGTATCATAAGACTGAATACGATCAATCAATAGACCGCGATAGGACTTCTTTGGACAGGTATCGTGATGATGATTACGCTCATGATACCATCCTCGAAGAAGTCCCTGAGGAGAGGCGTTTGTCGGATGTACCGCCAAGCCCAAGTTTGCAGAAGCAAGCGTCTCCGACTAGGACTGTGGCTCAAATAAGGAAACCGTCAGTCGACAGCTATCACAGTCAAACGCCGTCGATTGTTGATCGTAGAACCTCGCAAAGTTCTTTTCACCCAGAAGAGAAACTTGCTGTCCCTACTACACAAGAAGGTAATTATTTTATTGTTTAATATTTTCATTTTATAGGGCATTCCAATTCATACAACATTTATTTAATTGTAAATTTATTTCACCAACCTAATCATTTTGAATACAAAACTTGCGATTCATACTTACACATTTTGAAATGATTATTCCTTACAATGATAGTTTTTATAAACATTAAATCGTTGTTATTTCATGTCCCAATATTGATACTCATATCACAGAAACTACAACAAAACACAATTCCACAGAATCACTCACGGATAAATCGAAAGTCACGTTCCAAGACGAGCGCACGACCTATCACGAGGTACCTGAAGAGACTGACGGCTTCCAAGAAGCTGAACCTTACGACGATCAAGTTGAGGAATACCGTGATGACGTTTCATATACTGACAAGAATGAAACGTTTATAGAAGAGAGAGATAAGTTTGATCGTCCGGAACATTTCCAAGAGACTGATGACACTTATCCACAGTCCACAGACAGTGGGTTCCGTGAAAAGCAGGAGAGGGCAGAGGATCAGCCTGAACAGCCGAAGTTGACTCCTCGGCAGCGATGGCATCGAGCCTACAACAAGATTGTGATGCAGCTCAACGTGAGTACTCTTTTCAATTATAACGGTGGATGCAGAACTACGAACTTATTTTATTACATTTCGATCTTTTAAGTGTTTTTTTTTAATTTCTTTTCATTTTTTTTTGTTTTATGGCATTTGTGTTTGTTTTTCTTTTCTTTACCTGTTTTATTTTCTTATGTTTTTATTTTATTTGTTTATCTTTTACTTACGTTTTGTACCTTAATTATCGAAATGAACAGAACTGATACTACTACTAAAATCTGCATCCATCGTCATCTAATGATTATAATATTTTTTCTATACATTCGTTTTACAACCATGGAGAATTAACACTCGCTTTCAATTAAAAGGGACGAGGTAAGTTTAATTTAGAGCATTAATTCGAAAATAATTGATAGGTATAGACGAAGCAATGTTTTACGTACATTGTTCCAATTAAATATCATTCAAATACGTATTTAGCAGTACAATTAGGAAACGGTATAGCGTACAAAGAATTCTCTACGTTAGGGCTTTGTGATAGGGTGTCTTTTTCAGCAACAACCACGTGTGACAATTTTATGTGAGACAGTTTTATAAAACTAAAACGTATTTTATTTTGTTATTCTTGTATGTTATCAAAACGTGCCGAATATTTAATTTAGTGAAATGTGCGCGTTCTACATTTTCTTTAATCTTTATAGAACGAAAACTTTTTTTACGTATTTAGAACCGAATTCAAATATTGATGAGTCATTTTTGACTATAAAACTCTTTGTAATATAAGAAAGCCACGTTGGTAATTAATGAAATGAAATACTAAAGTTACTTATATTTATATGATAAATATATAATTCCTAAAACAATGTGAAGTTATTAATCAATATCCAAACCAATTTATCTTTACTTACAATACACGTATTATTAGGTGTGTAAATCATAATATCTACAAATATTATATTAAAGCTACACTGATATAAGTTATGCTTATGTAATAGATCTACTATAAATAACAAAATTAACCCACTTCCATCGAAAATTCATATGACACTACGGATACGGGACAAAAAGTACCACTAAAAGTGTCTGGCCCAGCAGGGGTTAACCCCCCACTGCTATATAGCCTTCCTGACGATTTAATGGACATACTAATTGTGTCTAACCATCCCGTGGGTTACTAAAGTGATATAGGCTGACGAGGGTTAGAAAAACTGCTGTAAATAATAATTAGTTTTATCGGTTTTTGATTGAAGAACTAATTTGTAGGTTATTTGCCTAACTTTATGGGGTTCGGTTGCTAAGTTAATAAGTGATAACGATGTTTTCTTTTGTATTGATATATTTATTTAAGAGATTTCAATGATCACGTAAGTTATCGTCATAGTCTACATAGTTTTTGGACTGATATTTCTTTTTCTAACTACAAAGTAGTTTAGAATTCATTGATAAACCTTAATATTTCTTTGACAATTATTCGTTTAAAATAATGTACACTGTATACACATTTATCCAAAATGTAGTAAAACATTTACTTAAAAAAATACTAAGTTTTAAGTTCAGCTGTTTTCTCAAAACTAAACTTAAAAATTATTCAATATCATACCGATTACCGACTATGGAAAATGTACAGATTTTGCTATGCAATCTAAGCATTATTCCTGCATAAACTGCAAATTTTCAAACCCGTTAGTACGAAGCCGTTAGTGCAAAATCTTGTTTGCACTGACGCAGCTAGACTTGTACTACTTATACCATTCGTGTACACTAAGTATATTAGATACTACTATGAATTTCAGAAAGCCAAAATACTTTTGTTAGAAGTCAGTTTCTTATTCAAATTATGCTTTTATTTGTATGTAAACAAAAATATGAATATTTAACCGAATATTAACTCAGAAAGCCGACCATAATCGGCTATTAAACTCACATTTATATGCTAAAAACTCCACATAATAATTAAGAACCCTTATCCTTACCTATTCAAGAATATACTGCATAATAAAACGAAACGACACACACTACGGACATTAAAGTAAACTCACATTAGACTAATTCTACATTCGAACTATAATCCTAGTGCACACTGGAGCAACTGAACTTTAATCCAATGCATTACACAGTGCGCAAATAGTGCAAAGTCCTGTATAATACAGTTACAAGACAAACGCATATAGGACCAGTGTTGAGCTTAACGCCCCACTGTGCTTGAGTAGGCATAATCAAAATGGCGGACGAAGAAAATGGCTAAATGTTGTTACGCGGCCTTCGGGTCCGAACCGACCTTGAACGTAAATGGGAACTCGATAAATGAAAGCTTTGGGAATGAAATATGTATTAGTGTGTGTTGATTGACCTACGAAATGCTTCTATATATTATTAGAAAATGTTCTTATTATTATTATTTATTTAATAAAAAGGTACAGGGTATGACTTATAATCTAGCGTGATGTCCAACAAATCTTTATATCAAATAGTTTGTCTGTTGGATCTTACTATTTTATTTTATTGTATTCTGTTTGTAGTTAAAGTTATATTTTTGATATAACACGTTTGGTTTGTTTTGGTTTATATGTATAAGTACTGGTAAAAATATTTTGAACTTGCGTAAAGTACAATTCTAGATCTCAGAATATAATTCTTTAATTCTGTAAGAAACCATATAATCCTGTAGCCTTTTTCATTCATTCACTATCAATTGAAATGAGTTTAAACTCAAAACAATAGTAACAACACAAAGACCGAACCATTTCCATCTTACAAACAACATTATCACACTACTATTAGTAGTACCGAACTCTACTAGCAAAGTTACCCGGTCAAGTAGTTGCAAACAGTTCTACTACGAGAGCAAAGACTTCAGCTCAGTAATAACTGTACTATCCTATGTTGTAACTACTGAAGTCAACGACTTAACTTTGTACGTAATCGTCTTAGATACAGGATTAGTTCGCGTTCTGTACAATGCTTAGATGTTAAGTAAATGTGTTTATTTTTAAACTTGAGCGAAAAAGTGGGTGACTGTAGTTTTGTGGTATTAAGAGGTTCGGTTATTTATATTAGGTTTTTAGGGAACAAAGAGTAGGTAAAGTTACCTAACAAAAGGAAGTTCTTACTACTATGCGAGGTGATCGTGCCTGGTGGATTTTCCTCCCAACTGTTGATCGTTGGGATTTTCTATCTATGTTTATTCGCAAATTAAACTTTACATGTGCGATGTAGGATTTATGACGTCGTCCGTTGATTTGCTTGTCGGTCGTCTATGTGCGACTTCTGTCACTTATCGTAACATGTGTTGTCACATGTTTTAAAACAAGCTTTACTTTTTATATTATATGGAACCATAACATAAAGCTACTAGGTAATATTTTAAATAACAACATTTACCATTTCAGATTAAGATGTTTGATGTTTTACCTTAGCAACAAATTAATTGAGGAAGTAAAGAAAACATCAGTAACCTTTAATGTTCTTCTTGTTAATGTAAAGTTAGCAAAATCCATGTCAAAGTCATACCATTTATTTTAATTAATCTATAATTAGGCACTTTGTCTGTCAGTCTGTCTGTCAATAAAGCTAGGTGCTATGATCAAAATATCTTTGTTTTTTGATAACGATTCTATTTACTTTGCCTTGCTTGTGCCATATACTATAGAAATATGTATGGAGCTTTAATCAAAGTTGGAAACAAAGATTATGCGGTGCAAACATCGTCGGACTCTGGCCAGTTTTAATTGCCCTACATTTAAAAGCCGTTCCATCTCCATAGATATAATTTTATTCCATTTTTTAATAGACATTTATTACATTATTTTGTTCTTGCGTTGGAATAGAATTAAATGGTCTATTAAGAATGAAATGAAATGAAAAATACATTTCAGTTTAAGTAGCATATTTTTTTTAAATATTATTTTAAATTATATAGCCAGTCCATTCACAGTTCTAATTTTAAAAATAAAAAAAGACTGTCTCATCTTAAAATAAAATGAATAAAAGTTCTCGGACGAGTCTCTTTTGTTGTCATTACTTACAGTTGGATGACTAGACGCTACAATAGGTTTTAGATTTAGATTTCAGCCATGGTCGTCCCACTGCAGGGCAAAGGCCTCCCTACCCTCCTTCCACTCCTCTCTGTTTAAAGCTTTTTGCGACCAATCCTTGGTCGTACAATAGGTATACATCAATAATATAATTATTATACTAATATAACTAGTATATTGTTATGTTATATTTATTAATAAAGCAGTTGATTAATAAATACATGTTTAGAATTTACTTAATTATGCTGTTAAATTCACATTTTGTTTTTGTAAACAGACTTCAAAACCCGACTTTCTTATAAATTACAATATAGGCTAGATGAGGCTATCTGGTTTAATACTTTTATATTTATTAATATATATAGGTTATTCTTTCATTCGATTTATGAAATGGAATGGATTGGAATGAAATGAAATGTAAATACTCAATTTTGAGCTTCATATTTTTGAAGGAAATTTCCTAATTTGATTGCGAACAATAAATATTAATGTCCAATATTCTAAATGCCAATGTTCCATCAAATTTAGTTTTGTAAACATTGACTTTGTTACATGTTGTTTTAATAATTTTGTTTGGAAAAAGAGATTGTTTGTACGAGAACTATTGAAATTGGTCTGTTTAAGCAGCAAATATTTTTTTTCGTTTGATTTAGCAACTTTTATACTTTATTCATATTGTTATTTAATAGTTATAAGTAAGATCCAATAGGTAAATAGAACGTATACAAATAGATGTTGAATTTTAAGAAATATTTCAGAAATAAATATTAAAGACTAGCTACTGCCGCACGGTTTCACCCGCTCATTTATAATTATTATCTGAACAATGATTTGAAAAAAAATAGATATTATTCTTATTTTTAAAACCTCAATCAACAACTGGGCTAAGCAGACTGACCTAAAAACAAAAACAAAATCGATGTAGACACTTCTCAATGAATTTCATTAACATATTCAGTATTCAGTGATTCACTCTAAAAGCCGGTCCGGCTGCCGGTCTGTCCGAGCATTATTCTGCGTAATTGATTGAACTCATCTCAAGTAGAACACTCCTACAACCTTCCATTACCTTTTAATATTATTATCATTAATTAATTTCTTGCACGCCGTTAAAAAGGGAATTTAGTTAGGGAGCCAGTTGTATTTTAGATCTGGGTAGTGAACGTAACTTTGCTTTGTGAAATTTGCGAGAACTTCGAAGCTGGATATTAGACAGGACCTACTTAGTCTAGGTACTTTGGCTTTGCAACTCAAAATTGGTTTTGAGGTCTATAACCACTCTAACGTCCAGCCGCGCACGGCATCCGAACCGCGCGCGACTCGCAAGTTCGTCGTAACAAAAAACCTATATAGCTACTGAACCGTAATGCCTAGAATAAAGAAAAGAATACCAAAAAAAAGATTGAAGAATACTGATCAATCTTAACGATTTTTTTAAATCTTTAGTTAATCTTTAAAATACAATAAAACGGGTTAAACATGAAACACAGAAAAAAAAACAGAATTATTTCTACCTTTTTAGAATATACGGCACAACTATTGCATATTTTATCAATAAAATATTTTTACAACAAACTAGACTCATTACCCTTTCTTTTGATGTATATATGATTATATTCGGTTAACTCTAAGTATTGTAATTAAATCGAAAGAAAACACTACTCGTAATTTTACACATCAAAAAACCTGAGGAACACATTGACATTATTATGGAATCTTCAATGAATTTAGTATATTTCTCTTTGAAAAATGTATTATTTTGCTTATTACGAAATGTATTTCGATATTTTATATACTATTGTAATGCAAAGTATGTAAAATATGTATAAACAAAACTAAAAGTGGCCAACACCAGACCGGCCATTTTTTTCGAAACAACAATCGTTTGAAGTTAAAATTAGACTAGATTTATCAGCTAAAACTGTGATATTTGTACATCATCGTAAAGCACAAATCTTCTAGTTTATTTTGATGTATAACACTTGCAAGATAAATTAAACAAAACTGTAGTATTTACGACATAATTGTTGGAACTCACAAAAACGCTTCAAAAACGAGTCAACTAACTTTAAAAATTTATATTTTGTTTGTCAAAGCATATTACAACGCCATGTCTTATTTTTTCGTCGAACAATTTATTCAGCTGTATAGATAATCAGTCAAAACTCACCAAACTAGACCGTATTTTAAACTAGAGGGAGTTAAACAGAACTCGTCACTTTGGATACTATAGTATCCATGGACGCTAGAGTGGATAAGTCCAGTAGTCTTAGTATGAGTTTGCTTTATGTTTAAAGTAATCGAAACGAGACCGTGTATGGCGCTCAACAGCGGACAATTAGAGCGCCGAAAACGCTCTCGTTTCAATTACTTTATTCGTAAAACAAACTCATACTAAGGGTACAGGAGAATGATACTATCCAATACCACTTTTGTAACTTGTAAAAAACTGTCTTCTTGTATGTATTTCTCACTTATATATTGGCACGTACTATATCTTTTAACGTAAACGAAGTACCTACAATGTCATCAAATATATCTTGACATAGCCGTTTTGCTATGTTGATACAGTCAATCTAAGCTTGAGTGTGACAGTGAATGTCTTTATACATACAAAAATTCATTATGTCGTCGTATTAGCGTTATACTGGTATCTCGTAGTATCTGTGTGTATTTCCACACACACACAGATACATACTCATGTTTTCCGTTTTCTCTGTAGACATTTTTAAGACTTCAAGTACTTAAGTCAATCTGTAGAATAAATTGTTTGAATGTAGATGAAATGAAAACGGTGTAGAATCGAGCCGTTTGGTGCTTTTTTCAATGCTCGCAATGGGTTCCCCAATAGAAGTAAAACTATGACTTATCAGTCTGACAAAATCTATGTTTACTTGGTTGTTTATTACCGACGTTTCCATTCATTGCCGATCCACAGATTTATGTAAACTCCATTCTATCCTACAATTAAGAAGTCTTATGTTTCACGTACTCAGCAAGGTTTGAAGATCTAATTTCAAATTCATAACATCTTAACATTAATTCCTATTTGAGCAGCTAAAGTGATTCTGTGTACAAATGCGTAGGTCTTAGTAAACTATCTTGTATAGTAATCTCGTTATTTATTCCATCTACTCGGATTGAAATGTATGTTGACTGAAATGTTTCGATTAAATGATATAAAACCGACCTTATTTACTCAATATAATTTTATAAATTATTATACTAACAAAACTGGTTACTGATTAAAATATCAAACCCAAAAAAGTTGTTGAAATTCGGAATTGAGTATATATTTACCGTTACGATAACAAAAGAGTTTTGAGAGAATAAATAACATTACGAAGCCCTTAAAAAATACATTCAATTTTTCCTTTGTTTTACATTGCTCGCGGCTGATTGCGGGAAAGGCTTCCCAAGTGGACGTATCCCATTTTTATACGTATACAAATTAAGTTGGTAATTCTTTTAGTTCTCTTTTCTTTCTGGCTCTACCGCTGTTCTTTGGAACTCGTATAATAGCGCAGCGGCGGCCGTCGCCTGCAGAAACCTCAGACGCCTTTGAACCCGATCACCTCATTAGTCCAGCTCACTTACTCCATACATACGCACATACGAAACTACGCGTTCCCGCTCAGTCCGTTAACAGACTTTGTTGCGTACGCACCCCTTCATAGAAATCAGAAGAAATTCGAAAGTTTGGTTCGGGGTACAATAACATTGCGCAAGCGATGGCGGCGGAAACTCACGAGGACGCGATAGCGACATCCTGCGGGCGACCGTGGCCCTATTGATATCACCTATCACTCGTTTGTATGCAAATTCTTCGTGCAGGTGTTAACGTTCAGTGTTGTTGTTGAAGTTGATGTGACATCACACGTTCGTACAATGTTCCGGAGCAGGAAAGGGCAGGCGATCAGCGAGGCTGATGTCCGCCGGGAACAAGCGCTCGGATACCAAAACCGGTCGAATGTCAGCGGTTCGCGCCTCCGCGTCCGTCGCGGGTCGAGTTTGACGGATTTGGATAAGTTGCGTTGTGGGGGAGGATCCAGCGGGGGTGGTTCCATTGGGGATTTGATGAACATGTTCAGTGGTAGTGTGAATTCTGTCGGGAGTGATACTTTGGTGGCTAGGACTGTGCCATTGGAGACTGTTCGTCGCAATGTGCCTCCTGTGTCGGCCCCGCCGTCGCGCCCGCCTTCGTCACCGCACATCCATGTGTCCAGGCCCGTAGGTCCGCTGACGATGGCTCAGCGCACGCTAAGATTTAGCCGACTGCTGAAGTACCAACCTTGTTCCGCCGACGTTCTTATTACTTTGGTGAGTGGCACCACTTACGTTTTATTATTATGGATTTATTGACTCGACTAATAAACCTTCATTTGTAATATAGAGTTTACGATAGAATTCTTTGTGATTGAATGTTGAAAAGGGAATTTTTACACAATAAGTTTTCCAAGCTTTACAAGTATTATTATTATCAGTCAAGTGCACATTTTTATCGGTCGTGAAAGCTTGTCAAATAGCCCTAGCAGAGGATAATTGCGTTATTTTGCCATTATCAATTGATCAATTTGATATCATTTGACACTATCTCGACAATGTGTTACTTTGATAATGACGAGGGATTTTCTCGAAAATTTTAATATGACTGGGTGAAAATATTGTTAAAATGATATTTAGACGCGATGAAGTAGGTTAGGAAAGTTCATTGACCGCCTGAAGATAACATTTAGTTTAAAATATCGTATAACCTGTGTTTAATGGCTGGTGGTAACAATTTATAGAAGCAATTAGAGTATACAATACATCTTGGTTCATGACGTATATACAATACAGTGCATAATGCATTGCATATTAATATTAAAATACATGGTATAGTTTCTTGTAAAATTTGTAAATAAATAAATTTAAACCATAGATGAATAACATTTTGTCATAGTTGTTAAAAGTGAAGTTACTTATATTATGCGAATTATGCTATGAGTATTTATTAGTCAATTTTCGAGTCCCAACTGTAAATAACTTATTAATATTTTTAGAACTAAAAATGTAGATATAAAAATAGAAACAGATTTAGAACAATATAACTACAATTCTTGGAATATTTTCCTACGCAAGCAATCATACAATGTTATCTAAATGACGTCCGTTCGATTCCCAAGTGTATTAATTTTGTCGAGTTACACAGAAGCCTAGAAACTGCATTTCAAAAATGCCAAACGTAATTAAACCTTATTCCAATAGTAATAAGGATGATTTTCGCACATTAATAGACAGCTGTTAACTACTATTTTATTAACTACATTTTTGCCATTATCTGCCAGTTAAATTGAACAGAAACTTTAATTAATATATTTCTATTACTGAAGTTATTTTATGTTAAGTTGTACATGTGTATCTATTTTCAATTATTACTATTTAAGATCTGAGTTAGAATATTAACCAATTATTCTACTATATCAATAGACTTTCAATAATTAATTTTAATAATCAACAGTCTACATCTATGTCATTTGTAATAGTCTTGTACATAGGCGTAGTCAGGTTTTAGTTTCGGGAGGGGTTCAAGAAAGTCAACCCATTAAATGTGTGACAAAAAAAAAAATTCAAAACAGATTCATAGGTAGTCATACAAACCTTTGCCAAACGGGGATGCTACTATGCTATATAATACAAAAATAACGCTCTGTAATGTCTAGGTCCGCATATTTCGGGGGGGGGGAGGTTTGTTTGTTTGGTTTTTTTAACAACCCAACCCCCCCCCTGGCTATGCCTATGGTCTTGTATAAATATAGAAAACGACATTATTTTTTTATTATACACTAAGGCGTCTTATTTTCCTTATGATTGACATATTTGATTATGTATTTAGTAAACGGTCTTGAATAACCAAAATTTCCTAACTCGTTCGTTACGTTGCCATCGTGGCGAGAAGGTGACAGAGTAATAAAAAGAAGACATGAAATAGACAGAATTAATTTAGGTATACATGTAATAATTTCCAGATTCTTTTTATTGTATCTAACTTATCCGGTGTCTATAATACTTAGGCAGTACTGATACTATAAAAAACTAAATATACAATTCTTTAAATAAAAAGTCCTTATTTTTGCTTCAGGCTTCAGCTGCTTTGCAAAGTAAGCAATTTATTTTGATTCACTCATGAAAGTAGCGAAGAGGTGTTTTTTCTGAGTGTAAATCTAATTGTCGCGTTCGAGGACATGTTTTTCTGGTTGAATGTATGTCTAATAAGATAGAAATGAAACTGGGAAATTCTTCAATGATGTAGCACTTATTAGGGTATTCTAAATGTATCTGCCACGGCTTTAATGGGAGGTAGTGTTGTGTTTGAAGATTACAATAGTGAAGCAATTTCGTACCCCGGACCAGTTAATTCAATTTGACAACATAAAGAAGTTAAATATCCATTGACTCTACTCTGCATAAAGTGGTTCACAAATACGCACGATCAGAGAGTATAACACTATATTTGAAATCTCAGATTACCTAAGTCTAGAATTTAAGATCTAATTTGTAAAATAGTTTCTGAGACTAGACTAGACTGATACTAGATTATGGTATGTTTGAAGTACTTCAAAGCCATGTCGAGTGTACATATGAAACTTTCATGAAAGTTTCATATTGAATTTGGGTGAACTAGGTATTTGACAAACAAATTAATGAAAAAATAATTTTCTAAGTATATATAGATAGTAGTATAGGATAGTAATGATTTGCAAACTGTCAGTGATTTGAAAACTAAACTAAACATATTTACAGAACGGTACGGTATATAGAATTAAAAAAATATCGTTATTTAAAAAAATAATGAAATATGAGTTTTAGTGTTTCTGTACTCCATTATAAAAGTACAATTTCGTACACGACAACATTGGTTAACAAACCACTCAAACTATACAAAGAGGGCGTTGTTGCCACTACATTGGCTGGAAAACTCTGAAGTAGGTTCTACAGGGCTGCTTAGCTAGTTCAACCCGCATAAACTAGATGGCGTTACTATGTTAGCTTTAGGTTTTGATACGATGTACTTTCTAATTTAGCTGTATCGCACATAAAATACTTTTATTTTCTGCAATGAAACTTATTAATAAAACGTGTTAGCAATATTAAAATGGGTTTTTGATCTCATGATTAATAATTTTCCTGACATCATGGAAACTTGTTTTATAAACTACCAGTTAAATAAGTCAGTACATCTAAACATTAACCATTTCCTTATGAATACTGCCAATAATCTGCATCTACTTTCGTAATAATGAAACTGCAATGTCGATGACCTATTTCACTTGGCTCAAGAAATACAGTCCAAGTATATGTATGTATGTGTTGAAATTCAATGAATCGAATCATTGAATAGAATCGAAAGCAATGCATAAGGAAGTAGTGACGTCACCAACTGGTCGAGATTTCATGAATTTTCAACTAGTCTACTATTTTATTTGAATAGTTAGATTTCGATTAGAGACTTACATTAGAATGAAATAAATTGTAAACTATTGCCTATCAGTTTTTTTTTATTTAAAAGATGAGGTTGATACTGTTTAACTTACACCCTTAAGACGTATAGTAACAGTATAAAAATGTATGACAAGAGCATGGACCAAGAGTTGGTGGAGAACTAATATAGTAGATAGAAATGAAAAAACAGAAGTAACAGTAATTTGCTAAGTTTCGATAGAAATGTAATTTATCACAAGTCTAGAAGCATAAACGATATATTATACAAAGACGATAGTCATAATCAATGGGAAGCAGGTATACCGCATGAGTAAATAAAAAACCAAATAAAATGTAACCTTTATTTATTCAATACCGTATATCTCATCAATATAAGATAATTAAAAATAAATTCACTACAATTTAATAATTTGAATGTTAATAGAACACACGTTATTTACATTTTGATTAACCCATACAAATCATCAATCATACAAAGGATTGCCATTTTGTTAACTTCAATTTAATACCAAGAATAAACTGTTTTAATCTCCATTAATGTACATTTCCATTAAAAACCCTATAAAACGTCGTAAAACTACTCTTTAATAATGGTAAAGTAACTACAACGTTCAATTATTATAAACTCCATATTTATAAACTGCTTGTAACTTAAAAATACAGTAAATCTTGGCAACGATATAACTAAAGTAAAATGTATGCATTATAATGAAAAATTCTTGTCTACACTACCTAACGACCAAAACTAAGAACTGATCACCAAAATTTCTAAATCGTTTTTGACTATATTTCAATCAGCCTAAAGTCGAAATTCCATTGCATTTAGATCAGTTTTTAATTTGAGCCATATATCATTGAGTAACATAAAAATGGGCAACCCTATCGGAATCAAGTACGCAACATATCAAGCATATTTCTTCATAAACTTGAGTAAATATTTCAGTTTTGGCATTTCTATGTTGTGGATGCATCTGTTGAAGTCTCCGATGACCTTGACGGAGTGTGTCATCATTCTAGAGATGATATCTTTGAGACACACACTTAGGTCTGATACTTCTTTGAAGCCGTGGATTGCTATTTCGGCCATCACCACCGGGAACGGTGATGTTTCGTATAAGAACTGCAAGAAGAAATATACAACTTGTATTATAACTAAAGATATTATTATCCTAAAGTAAATGGCGTCCTAGGCGATTTACTAACCATGTAAATAGAAACTATAAGTTCTAAGTTTTATCAAATTACATTTTCAACACTTTTACAGATATTCTTCTGATACTACAGTACTAACTTCCTACTACAGTAACATCTAATGTAATAATTCAATTTTCAGCTCTTGCAAATTAGGATTCTAAAGCATCATTTTGCTCACTCAATATTCCGGAGCTAGCTAGCGTCTTGGCAAGAATCAAAAGTAGTTCAAACTCAATTCGTTGGATCACGTATCCAGTTTCTTCCCAAGTAGTCTCTTGAGGAACATGATTCTAAACTAGCTGTGTAGTATCTATTTATTTGGGTGGTGTTTGAAAACTCAACGATGATAGGAAACTTGAGTATTTTAAGCCATAAAAATTGCTGTTGGGGGCTTAGACTTAACCTTGACTTACAAAAGTTTTGTAACCATTTCGTCGTTTTAAGATTTTATATTATTAATTCGATGTTATGTATGTGATACTTACAACAGTCCTCTCAAGATCTTGACTCTCATGGGAACAGTTTCCACCAACTTGCTGTTGTTTCTGGCATTCAAATAACTTTGAAGCTGAATACTTCTTCAAATTCTCCAATGTTTCGAAGTGAACTTGGAGTTTTTCTGTAAAGAAGGCATTGTTTAAACACGATATTCAATAAGCCTCTTTACGTTACATTATTATTAAAACTTTGTCAAAGTAACTTTCACTTTCATTATTTTGAACTCCTCTGTTTGCAATTAATCTTCGAGTAACTAACGTAACATAACAAACCGTATAGATTTTACTATGACATAGATCGACTGTTATTATAACTGAGTGCTAGTTTGTTTTGGCACTACCTGCATAGTCACTAACGGATATATTGACGTTGATAAACAAGGAACGTTGTCCCAAAATAATACGGACGTATGTATGTAGGTTGACAAAGCCGGCGGCCAAACCGTAAACAGTTTAGATTTAAAGTAAACAACATCGTTTTACTGGCAACGTATTTACTTATTTAACTTTCCTAAAATCCCTTTTCAATAAATAGCGGATGTTTGGAGAGGATTTTCTGTGTCCACTAAGTAGCATTTATTAATACTTATGTAGTTTTTCAATGTGGTATTTCGATTTTGGTATATATACACATTTAATTAAATCGATTAAATGTTTGATTGTTTGTACATCATTTACCTCTTTGAAAAACTCAAAGTCAATTCAAAATGATATGCAAATACTACTGAATAACTATATTATATCTAACAAACAGTATTAAGTAAACATATTAATACTCATAGAGGTCCAATAAAAGTCACTAGTAAGCAATTTACTGCCTTAACTGCATCAAAGAGAATGGATATTGGTCAGTGCCAGCATAATCGATTCTACGACAAACAGGAAGCCTGATTTAACTGAGCTCGACCGCGCATTCATTAAGTCCAAACTACAACACAGACTACGTACACAATAACATTGGATCGTACGGAAGGTTGGATATCACCTATATTATAGAGGAAGTGGAAAACTCCATTGTAGTTTACAACTACTATTATTAACAAAAACTTCCTCAAATGAAGTATAGTAAATATTTTGATACTTTTCGAAAGCATTCGAAGTAGTTTACACTATCAAAATTAAAGTACTGTGGTCGTTTGCCTATCTTAATAAAATTTAACAGACACAAAATATTCGGTACACAGGACTTCGTTACATAACCAAACCCTTTCAGTTCCTCTAGAGAATTACATCCGATTCTAACCCTGGCGTACCCCAAGGAACTATCTT
The DNA here is from genome assembly GCF_023101765.2 of Spodoptera frugiperda. Taxonomy (NCBI): domain Eukaryota; kingdom Metazoa; phylum Arthropoda; class Insecta; order Lepidoptera; family Noctuidae; genus Spodoptera; species Spodoptera frugiperda. Next base: position 11,448,323 of record NC_064214.1, on the reverse strand, counting down.
TGGTCCTTTTCTAAAATTGGAACCCAAAATGTTTCATGGTATTTACTGGACAAAGGATATTAAAATAAATGGAATTAGTTGATTTTATATATAGAAGGTTAACATACCTGGTAATCTCTGTACTCTTTGGTAGCCGAGCGCCAGGCATAATGTGACATTTTCGTCCGCCAGCTGCAAATTTTCTCCGAGCAGCTTAACTATGCTCTCTTTGCAATACGTTCCGTTCCGAGGCTTACGGTCGTGTATTATCACCTAGGGAAGCATAAAATGGTCAGCTGTAATCGGATGAACGCTTGCACCAATTATTGAAAAGCATTCAAAAGTGTAAGCTTGAATTTTATTGTCGGAATTTTGAATGGGTTAATTGCAGCTTTGAGTCACGTTTTCGTTTGAACTTAGAAAACGAACGATGAAATTAAGGGAAAACAGTATTATTTTAATCTCATTTCGTTATTTTCATTTACTAAAAAAAATTTTTTTAGGAAACAAGTGTTAGATTTTTCTAGGTAAACATTTTGATAATATTTTTCTCATAACAGCTCTAGAGAATGATTCATCTGCAACACTAATGTAATAAAAATTATACTAAAACACATACCTGGAAGTACAAAGAGATTTGTTCGAGGTATACAGTCATGTAGTTAATGGCTTTATCTGCCTCATTCTTCATTAGTAGTTTTATTTGGGACACGAGCGTGTCCATATCCTCTCGGGATTTCTGTGTTCGGACCTGAATGTCCGCAATCAGTGCTCGGTAGCCATTTATTAGGTTATCTTGGAAATCTGTCGTCTGTAAAATAAAGGGGATGTTTATTTAGATATTTCGCTTTGGTTAGTTTTAATTTGTTGATTAGAGAAACTGCAGTATTGTGTAGATTGGTCTTATTAGTTTAGTCGATTCATGTACTTAGATGTAAACGTGATTTATGAAATGTGAAACATACCGTTCATAAATAAGAAATGCTTTAACACAAACATCTCATTATTTAAGGAGATAATATTAATAACATTTGTATTGTATGTTTAAACATTATGAATATGAGAAAATATTATACAAAGAGTACGGAACAATCGGTTTGTATATCAAACAATTCCGTTATAAGGCAATTTTCCTGTTTATTCGATACAATTCATTATACATTATATTGTTTGAAGTAAGAATCTGTTTATAATGATATCGTTTGCGAGTAAACATATCTCCAATTGAATATTCTACATTTCATAATGGCTTGTCTTGATTAAATTATAAATAATGCCAACATATCAAGAATTTATCATCATCTTAGATAATAACCACATTCCATTGCCTTCTGAATGGCCTAGCAATGAATAACATTTCTAGGATTGTTATAGCTAGTTTCATTCAAAAACAAACTGTAAAGATTTACCCTCAGTTATACATATGTTAGTAGTATTGCAATTAAAAGCAACTTTAGAATTTTATACAAGTCACATTCGGATTTCATGATTTTGGCCCTACTTATGAACCGACATGGTCACATTGGCCGTTGAACAAAAGAAAAGTGTAAGAGCCTGTATCAATAAATCCTTTGATTAACAAATAACGAATCAATAAGCATCGTAATAGAGAATCTGATAACAGTCTTTATAGTTCACTTGGTCACTTGTTAACGATTTTCGTCGCCTATTTACAAAGTGATAACGTTAATTAGCTATTGTTCTGCTAATCTCCATTCTGTTTCATAGTTTCACGGTTAGTGGAGTAAAAAGTGTTAATTTACTTGAAAACTCGTGTTGCATGCACGGGTTATATAATGACGTCACGACATACGACGATGTTCGAGGCGTCAACATGATCAATTTGCTCATGAACAAGGATATGCATTAACAGATTAGTGTTCTAACATCGATGGCTATAAGTACTTTATTATGTTCTGGCAAGGAATTTCAAAGCCACAGGTTGAGAATAGGTACTTTTTGTTTGACCAATTTAGAGTAAAATCTTGTGATATACAGATGTATATTTGTATTCATAGTTTTACAATTAAGGAGTTAAAACTGAAAAATCGATATATGTGTGAGTAAGTCAATAACATCGAATAATACTTTTTATTAAATAATTATGTCTCAAGAAAGTTATAATAAAAAAAGATGTTATATCTTTTTTGATCTGTTTCGCTAAACGTGACAACTTATATTGTACACTTACTAATGGCATAATAGGCAACATGAATGTACTATACGAACTATTTTGAGGGAATTGAGGGTACACCTCGGAATGGTTATTTAAGCCTAAAGATATTGTTATGTTCAGTGACCTGTGGATCTTAGTAATGACTTCTTTGATGCCTGAAAATCCCTAGGCTGCCTTGGGAGTCTAGCTGTAACTAACGTAACTAAGGACATTGTTACACAATGTCTGGATAGTTGCTATCTACCAGATAAACATAAATATACAACGGTATTTGTATGAATTATCATTTTTTTTGAGGGGGAAAATCATCGAATGACTTCTCTCGCCTTGGGTGAGGCGAGAGGGAGTGTCAGACTCTTACTGACTAAAAACCACCCCGTTCCTTTTCCTGCTTTGAGCCGGAGTCCCAGTAACCTGTTACCTTGACCGCAGCTCCAGTTCGGGCATCAGCCCTATGGGTATGTGATATCTGGCGTATACATTATTTCGGGTACTTATACGAGAGACATGAAACAGGGCCCTACAAATTTTACGAAACAAAGATTGTGATAATAATCAAACCACAGCATAATTTACACCATTATGCAAGCAGAACTATGTTCCCTATTCAAATTTAAAATGTTTGTTTTCGTTCTCATTGACGTAATGCAACTTTTTTACGGAAACTTTTTTAAATCGTTTCCACTCGTCATTAACGCTGAGGCTTTTAATACTCAAAGTCGTGAGTAACAAGCGGAGTTAATGAAGCGGGACTCGTGAAGTTTATTTAAAACGGCATATTTTTTATTTACCTTGAGAAATAATGCAAAATATGTTATTTTTATTACACGAAGTATGTAAACAATAAAGATTTACTTGACTGTAATAATATATAGTTCACATGGTTTTATTAATGAGCCATTCAAGCTTTTTTACTAGATAGTTGCCTCATCACATCACATCATCATATAGGCTTTTTCTTACACGGAGATGGTTTGAGCATTAATCATCAGCTTGTTTAAAGCGGGTTGGCGGTTACAAACTTATAAATAGAAATTATAAGATTAGTGGTGTCTAAATATTTTTAGAAAGTACATATATAGTTGGAAAAAGTGGTCTAATACAAACAGCAATTTTGATCTGAAACCTGTTCCTAAAACCTGTGATTGCAATCCCTGTACTGTAAAATCTATTACAAGCAATATTCTACGGAAGAAAATACTTAATTGAATTCAGTAAAATGTAAACTTGATTTCAACCGTAGTAAGAAACAATTTAACTTTTAAAAACATTTATACCCTCATAAATAGCCTGTACCATAAGTATGAGTTTGCTTTACGTTTAAAATAAATGCCGGCTCGAATAAACCAACCAATCAGAGCGCCGAACGCGCTGCCGTTTGTCGTGTTGTTCGTTACCTAAATTACTTTATAATATTAAAAGACTTACCTGTAAAGTAATGACGATGGAGATCGCAAATACGAAAATAATCCTGCGATACATTTCCTTTCTTCAATATCACATCCCGTAATCAACTATTTTCACATAACATTTTATATTTGGCTAAATAAAAATAAAAAATAATTTGTTCAACCTCCAATCCAATTTTTGTTGTATGATTACTATTATATTAATAATAATTATTAATATACGATTAAATGATTTTTTTATTTTAATTATTTATTATTGGAAGCGTGGGGCAATGTTGACTGTATGGTACTCTTCGCTCAACTGGTTGTTTAGCTGCCAGTAATGTTTTGCTTAACGGCGTCGATTACTTCCAGGCTTGTTATGATTCTGCTCAAAACTGTATTGGACCGATGACTCCTTCGTTCACTTTAGTTTATGATACAAAGCCAAATTGTTTTATTGTTATCGGTATTGTAGGGTACCGTACGATTAATCGGTTTAAAATATTAATAAACGATTAACATTTACAATTAACAGTTATGTTGTAATTCATAAATTTAATTTCTAATTTTAATGCAAATCAAATTGGTCTATAATATCAATTAACTGATTAAAAAAATGTTGCGAATTAGACCAAAACACACGTGGTTCCCTGTCTAAAACATAAAGACAAATAATGAGGTGTTATTACCTGGGTATGACATTTTGAGTTAAAAAATGATTGTTTCATAATATTGACAATACCAACTTGTATCCTGTTTTATGTCTGTTTTGTCTATCCTGTTTTAGGTGTAATGTTCTTTTATACAACAACATAGGTTACTACTGGTACGCTTACTTTTACCTTTGAGGCTATATTTGTAAATAAATCATTAAGTGTTTCGGTTTACGTAGTAAAAAGTGCTAATCAGATTTCACTTAACGTAAAATTCTTCTTTTTGTTTTGGTGCCCTCTTCCTACGTAAGTAAGTAAGTGTAAGAGTGCTACCTGCAATATAGAAATTGCCATGAAGCAAGAACAAAGGAGATGCCATAATGTGATCGTGACAAAACAAAACAAATGGCCTTGCCCAATAAATATTATAAGATAAAAGATGTAAATAGGCTATAAACGCTCAGAAAGTAGCACATTAAAATTTGGACAATTGACAAGGTATTTGTAGTATGGGACTGCATGTTGGAAAATACAGAGGAGCGTGGTTTGTGTTACGCATTATGTTAAAGAGAAATCCAGTTATGACATCTCTTTGTATTTGTTCCATGGAAATTGCTGCTCAATGCGGTGACATGGTACTGTAGGATGATCCTTCATCCACATAGCTAAAATCTCTCGTGATATGTCTCAAAGAAAATTAAGTTTTCTAGTTCTAATAGGAGATAATTGTATATGTACGGAACGCGGATGTGTTTTGTTTATAATTTCAATTTCTTCCACAATACACAAAGAAAATAAACAATAATACTTTGTCTAATGCCATCCATTCATAAGATTCCATTCAGACCTTTGACGCGATACAATAAAACAATTAATTTATTTATAAATGCTTCTCATTGCTACGCGGAAGAAAAATCTCATTCTATTTAAAATAACAATTGGACATCCAATTACTTTGTAAGTACATAATATTGATATTTACTACAGAAATCTTTGAATAATTTGGAGCATAGTATGACAAAAATCTGTGTTGTTTACTATTATCACTGTATGATATTTTATATCTTAATCTACCCCGTCCCTACTTCACTCTTGATCTTTCTAGCTTATTTGATAACAAGCTACTGCCAGCGGCTTCGGCCGCGTTCCCGTAGGATAAAAAGTATCCTATCACCCAAGTCAGCTCATACCCTGTCTGTATACGAAATTTCATCAAAATCCGTTAAGTAGTTTCAGCGTGATTGACGGACAAATATCCAAACAAACTTTCACATTTATAATTTTAGAGTGACAGTAAAAAACTAATTATCCGATCCCAAAGTTTGGCACTTAGTAACATATTTTAGCGATTCATTTTTTATTTATTATACATATTAGAATAATCCACATTAAATTTTACGTCACAGAATAGTATTTATAAATTAATAAACTTTTTGTCACAGATTCAAAGATCATGAATCATTTCTAAAAGTAATTTTCGTTTCGCGTTTCGCTTGGACATTTTCAAGAGATTGATAAAAGTAAGAAATTGATTGGTTAGAGTGAATGAAGTGATCATCAAAACAAGGGAAGACAGCTGTACTGTTTACTAACACCTTTCCAGTACGATTTCCCCTACAATCAGTTGTGTGTGTTAAGAAAAAAAAACTACTTAACAACATCAACAGACAGTCCACGTACAGATGTGATAACCCATTGCTGCACTTGTTATCTTTTACATAAGAGTAAAAGACAGGTTGAGGATCGCAGTTTAAAGGGTTCAAGTTTATTAGAGAGCGCATTTTTTGAGGGCGGAAAAACATCGAATGGCTTTACCCGCCTTGAGCGAGGCGAGAGGGAGAGTCATAGTCTTACTGACTAAAAACCATCCCGTTCCTACTCCTGCTCTTCAAGCCAGAGCCCTTAACCTGCTAGGTAATCCGCAACTCCGGGATTAGATTATAGAGTGCTGCTGTTTGGTCTCCATCAGAATTAATAGTTCTTTAGTCAGCTCTTATGATAAATGTGTTCAATAAATAACTAATCATACAAGTAAATACATTCATGTCATTACAGTGAAAAACATTAAATGAAATCATTAATTACAATATAATTAATGACTCCCAAATGCATAAATATTTATTAGAATAAATCATCGCTACCCCAGCTGTTCTAATTTATCTATTCTCTAAAATATTAATTTCAAAAAGAGAACTACAATTTATGCCGCATTTTATGCATAGAAATTTATGTGAACCACAGACTAATAATATATGGTCGCATACAGCCACTGGAACTATGTGATATCGGCAGTCTAGGTAATAAAGAGAAAAGACAATGTACAGTTACTTCCCCACAGACATAGTTTATGGCACACAATATATTAATGTGGCTTCTAAGAAATAATGACGGTCTTTAGTTAGCTACAAAAGTCGTAACTTTGAAATATACCATCATTTCATAGGTTTTATATGTATTTTCATTGTTTTATTGTTAAAATATCATAATTGCATAACAGAAAGAATTAAAACATGAGAAAAAATTATGTTCTGAAAACCGAAACGAATTATTTTTGTACAACGCCATCTATTGGAATTTCCCCAGATTAGCGAGAGAAAGCTAAGTGAGTTTTTCCTAAAAATGTTACGATGTGAAAGTATAGATGGAGTTACTGTCGCTGTTTCGTAGCTTTGTACGGAAATCAAGCAACTGATTTATTTTTCAGACTTTATCGGGAAATGTAAATGATTTATCAATTGTTATTTAAAAGTGTACCATAAAATCTCACAATTTAGAATTTTCCAATATCATCGCTCGACATTTTTCGTTAACCATACCAAAAATTCCATACATTTTCAATTCGAAATATTTTATCGCTTCACAGCTTTTCCGTAAATCGTAGTTGCGATTTCGAGATATCGTGATCATGAATTGCAACGTACTAGGATTGCGATTCAGTTTGTGAGTGGTTTATTGCGTTCCCTTGTATTATGTACTGAGTTTAATATCAGTGCTCTTGTCTAAGCGAGACGAGGGTGAAATAGCGAATAGCAGTTTCGCTAAAAGAGTAAGGGCGTGTGTACATTTGTAGACACTTCCTTTCTATTTTTGAGACGTATTTTTCTTTTCGTGGCTATATTTGGTAATACCTTAAAGAAAAGTGCGTCTTCCTTTATAAAAAAGTATCTGTGACTCTTCTAGTATTGCGGATGTCCAAGTTTGCTCATTTGCCCCTTATTCCATAAAAAATATACATTATTTCGGCAGAATTATGTTTTTCTTAATAAACATGTCGGTGCATTTTTTAGGTTATACGATTCTATTAGTCATTCCTGTGGTTTTATGATCAGTGCGCATTTTATTAAGTACGGTACATACCAATACATGACTTGTATTTTAAATAATGCTTATAGATTTTTTAACATTCCGAGTCTTTGAGCATTGAAGAGATTTTATAAATATAGGTACATTTGCACGATTCTTGAATGAATGGAAAATAAAAGAACGTAGCATATTGTAGTTTGATTTGAAATAAAAAAAACATCTGATTATTTTTATATGCAGTTAGTTGGTGGTTTTAATTTTATTTTAAAACAGACTAAACTCCGTAAATATACAGTTCTAGTTTTATTTAAATTGATCCTATTTTGTTACCGCACATTTGCATTTATCTAGAATGCAAATTTCATTAGAGAACCGAAGCGGAGCAATACTCAAGCTATTTCTGTGCATAAAATAATACGCTTATATAGAAATTCCGTGTGTTAATTGAATATTTAAATATTTAATTTACCTTACATGTGAATTTGGAGGGTCAAAATTGAAAATAGATAGGCTACGTTCCTACTCCTGCTTTTTGAGCCGGAGCCCCGGTAAATCCGCTAGGTAGTCCGCAACTCAAACCAAACCAGTAGTTTCGGTTATAACCGCTTTCCAACAAAACAAAATCTTCAGCTTTTTATTATAAGATAACAAATAATTGTAAAACATCTTCTCATCTATTAAATTATAATGAAAGTTTAAGAGGCACATTCCAGTGGTAATGAGTTTTCATCTAAATCTTTTTGGACAAAAATCTCAGACAAGTAAAACGAATTGTCAGACTGTTCTAGGCTTAAAATACAGACAGATAGTAAAAAATAAAATCTAAAGACCTAATTTAAATGCTTTCAAACAACAATTTTATAAATGGCCGACAATTAGATGAATACCTCGTTCAGTTTAATTTCCGCTATCCAATTTATTTAATGGTTTCCAACGATGCCCTTTCCTATTTATTTAAAAGCGTAAAAATTACATTTTCTGTATATTTATTACATTTGTTCTCAATTAGTAATGGAACGAAGCGTTATTACTGCAGCAGATGGTTCGACACTTAGATTGTGTAACGTTTATTATTTTCGTTCTTAATAAAGGACAATTGTGTTTTTGGTTCAGCCAAAAATCTCATTCTTAGTACTTGGGAATAGGATCACTGTAATTATTAAGCTGATAACACTATTGGTGAAAAGTCAGTATTATATTGTATTACTAGTTTCTGCCAGCAGATTTCTCCGCGTCCCCGTGTGATAAAAAGTATCCTATCACCTAAATCAGCTCATACCCTGTTTGTATACCAAATTTCATCAAAATCCGTTCAATAGTTTCAGCGTGATTGACGGACAAAAATCCAAACTAACAAATTATTACATTTATAATGTTTGTGTGATAAACCTCTGTAAACCCTTTTTATCCATCTCAGATGACATGTTGCTATATATTTTGTTTTGGGGTCCAAAAATGCTTATTTATTTCTCTGGGATGTATTGGGATTCATTGCTTTGGTATTTTTTTTATCAAATACAATGAGAACCCGTTGACAATGCTGTTAAGTGACAAAATACAACTGAGTAAATCAACGTATTCATTTTATTTCTACAATCTCTAAAACACACTCATATACAACATATAAAACATTAGCGACATATGACATCAGTGCGAATTGCAATTCCGATACAATAGTAACAGTTCAGTAAAATTTTTGAAAAAATTATTCTAAATCAGATGCAAAGATTTTTTAATAGAAATAAATTATTGCATGGTAACCAGTTTGGATTTACAAGGGGTCGTTCAACAACTGATGCCGGTGTTGAACTTCTTAATCACATATATGACGCGTGGGAGGACTCGGGGGACGCATTGGGTATTTTTTGTGACTTATCCAAGGCGTTCGATTGTGTCCTTCATGAAACACTGATCGGGAAGCTATCCCATTATGGAATGCGGGGCAACTCTCTGGACCTACTTATCTCTTACTTGAGTAATAGAATTCAGAGAGTTGAGATTAACGGGAAAATTTCTGCCGGGTCTGTTGTTAGGATGGGTGTTCCGCAGGGGTCAATTCTCGGTCCGTTTTTATTTCTTATTTATATTAATGACTTACCTTACCTTGTAAAGGATCACCATGGGATAGTACTGTTTGCTGATGATACCTCTTTATTATTTAAACTCAAACGTGGACAAGTAGTCAGTGATCATGTAAATAGTGCTCTCTCAAAAATAGTACGCTGGTTTAGTGCCAATAACTTGCTACTTAATGAATCAAAAACTAAATGCATTAAATTCACAACACCAAATGTTAGGCATGTCAAAACCAGCGTGCTAATCAAGGGCGGGGAGTTGGACCCTGTAGATTCAGCTATCTTTTTAGGTATAACCCTAGACGCTAAGCTACAGTGGGCCCCACATATAGATAAGTTGTCGAAAAGGCTCAGCTCAGCAGCATATGCCGTTAAAAAAATTAGAAATTTAACTGATGTAAATACAGCGCGTCTAGTATACTTTAGTTATTTCCATAGTATCATGTCATATGGTATTCTCCTGTGGGGGAATGCTGCTGACATTCAGTCTGTCTTTGTGCTGCAGAAGCGAGCCATTCGATCAATTTATAATCTTAGTCCGAGGCATTCTCTCAGGGAACTATTTAAAGAAATTAATATAATGACTGTTGCCTCTCAATATATCTATGAAAATATAGTGTATGCTCATAAAAACATAAAATTATTTAAAAAGTACAGTGATATACACAATATCAACACTAGAAATAAAAATAAATATGTTGTTCCTACTACTAGACTTAAGAAAATAAGCGGTTCGTTTAGATGTCAATGTATACGCTTTTACAATAAAGTTCCCAGCCATATTCAAAGTTTAAACCTAAGTAAATTTAAAAATGTTATTAAAGAAAAACTATGTAGTAAAGCTTTTTATAAAATAAAAGACTACTTGGAGGATAGTCAGGCTTGGGAATGAACTGCTATAATGTCCACACAGGTCTTGCTGACATGTTTGTAACATATAGTTACATTTTTTATACAATTTGACATTGTTTTTATATATATTTTTTTCCTTTTATATTTTTATATTTCCTTTTAAAATTGTTAGTTTGAGGACCGTGTGAGACTTTTGCTAGTCATTTTATTTTTAGTAAATTATATTCTGACAGTTTGAGCATTTGTGTGGCCTACCCAAATGTTCTTTTGGTTGGTGTTGTTCGTCGGATCATTCAGCAACAGCCGTCAGCTGAGCTGATTGTAAACTGACACATGCGTGCTGCCATCTGAACAGGTCCGCTCAAACTGCTGTGGTTCTTTCCTCAAAAGACCACTACAGAATCAACTTGCACGGTTCTCCGACATCTTTAATTGATTTTGTCTGGACTTTAAAAGAGACTATGACCTCTGAGTTTGTTTCGGCATTTCTTCTCAGAGTAGTCGGATAGGAAATGCCGGCCTCATCTAGTTATTTAAGAGATTGACGTGTAAAAGTGTTATTTTATAACCTATTTGCAAAATAAATATCATTTATCATTTATCATTTATAACAGCAGGAGCAAAATAGAACATTCTAGTTGCATTAAACCTTCATGTAATCCATTCAATACTTACGTATTCCGGTAGACCCTGGTCGGAATTAAATCCAAAGCCGACTGGAATTTTCGATCGTTGTCGAGCCAATGTGAGTCAATTATACGAACATGCTGTTTAATTTCACGTGAATTAAGTTGATAATTGTGTGGCAATTATCAGGGATTGTTAGTCTGTTGTCAGTGGTATGAATATTTTGGTGTGAATTGTGTGAGAGCGATGTTATTGGCTTTTATTTTATTAATTGTTTAAATTCCTGGCTTTTGTTGTATATGTCAATATGTGATGTCCAATTAAATCGAAATGTACAGAAAACTGTACAGTATTATTATTTTAATAATATTAACTGTACCTATACAATTTTGTATCGTATGCATTTGTTCCTAAATTAATTTAATTCCTGCTCTATTTGGTGGAAATTTCACGAATTTCCAACTTGAACACTGCATGTATGTAAATTAAAAGCATATATAAGCATTTGTTAACGAGCATATGAAACCCAGTTGTCCAGGTTTTAACAGAATTTCGAAACGTTATATTGTCAAAACTTAATGAATTCATAAATTAGCATGCAGACACAAAATTAAATTAAACAATTCACTTTATGAACATTTGAATAACTGGACTCGTAATCTAATAAAGAAATATTCCAATATATTTCAAAGTCAACTCAAATGTAAAAAATATTCAACAAAGAATAAAATTGAATTAAATTAAATGAATAAATGCATTCACACTGAGTGTTCGCGAAGTGAAATTGACTGGGAGTGAATAAATTAAAATTGTTTTATTCAAACTCTGTAAAAACGTGAAGTTGGAAATTGGCAGGTGATTGTAAAATGGCTAACTGCGCTAGCGTAACGACTTCTGCCAACTATTTTGTTTCGTTGAACTCTCGATATTGTAAGGTACAAAACTGTTGTCTAGTTACAATTTTTGGAATTGTTGCACTTTTATTTAACGTGTATTCACATTCGCTACAAATTGACAACTAGTCTAATACTTTTTCGTATGCAATTTCAGTTGTTTGTAACGAGTTTTTATGCAGAAAAACATATAGTTTTTTTTAGTTGTTTCAGTTACGAGAATGTTTCTAGTTAATGCCCTGGTAAAAATGTAGTTTCTTTTTTATCATTGTGTATTTCATATTCTGAAACAGTGAATTAGAATGCCACTATTGATGACTAACTGCCTCGTAGGTCGCGAGTCTGACTGCCGGGGAAGGGGTCTTGGGTTTGATTACCGGGTAAGGCAAATTAGCGCTGCACTTTTTTCGGCTTTTCGAATATTTTTTCAGTGGTAACACGGTCTCTGGAATTGTGCCCCGTATATGGATATAAGCTCACCTCCTATTACATGGGATTTATAACACAAATGGCTAAAAGCCTTGTACGGTGGTATTACGTGCCGTAATTTGCACCACTGGCTACCCCTTCGGGGTAAAAAGCATGTCGATACATAAACTTATCACAATTAGCCAGACAAGAAAGATTTTTAACAAAGAGTTATGTCATAACATGATACATGATAATGTCCTATCATAGAAACCGAAGCTAATTAGACTGGATATTGATATTAACATGAAACTAATAAAGGAATATCCCAGTAAAGGAAAATACCAGTTAATAATAGTAGTTGCTAGTCTGCTAAAGGTCATGTTTTCTGAACAAGAGCGCCTTGTATCTTTAACATTGCTTAAAGCTGTAATGGATATGGATTATGATAATATTTTGAGCGACTTACAAATACAACTTACTTACAAATATTTATTTCTCAGACGACAGTATGTAATCTAGTTATTTCTACGTGATAAGGTACTCAAACAATTACGAACTTACTTTCCTCTTGTAACACTTCATCTATTAAAAAAACCGTATCAAAATCCGTTGTGTCGTTTTTAATTTAATAATAATAATTTAATTTAATTAAATTTAAAAAAGATCTAAACTTACGATTCCTCACAGAAAACGACGTGAAACAATATTTGCGCTGTATTTCGTTGTCGACCTTCCCGATACTCGATTTCCCAACAATTTTTAAAAATCTAACCCCAAAAGGCCGGCAACGCACTTGTAACACCTCTGGTGTTTCGGATGTCCATGGGCGGCGGCGATTGCTTACCATCAGTTTACTGGCTTCTACCATAAAACAATCATACGGAGAGAAAAACTGTCTGTCCATCCATTTATCTCTAATTTTCTTTTAATTTCGAACTTTAATAGTTCGTGTATTACCAAAGGTTTAAGATTCTTAAATAGACCGTGTGTAACGGCTATTACTAAATTCAGTCATTATTATAAACAGAGTTATTTCGTATTTATGTTCTCAAATCACGCTTTTACTTTATGGAGGGATGAAAATTATTAGTCTAGAATTGAATGGTTTATCCAACCGTTATAGTTATGGTTATAACCGTTTTACCGTAGTTATTGCTATAACTATGCTTTTCTATAATTAAAGAGCAGTTTGTTTACGTTGTCTAGTGATTTTGGGTACATTGGTAGCCATTTTGAAGTTACCTCTGAACTTCAACCTAATTAATTTAGTCTTTGAAACACTATCTGTTTATTACAAAGGGTTTTATGTACTGGTTAGTGTTGTTAGTTGGAAATCTTTGAAATATTAAGTTAGCTAACGGAGACAGGTTGGATCGTCTTATTTGAACTATTATTTAGATTATAGCTTTCGACTAACTAAAGGATAAAATGTATTGTATGATAAATGTTGATATTTCTTGCAAAAGATGTGATTGATTTTTGTATTTTGAAGTCATATTTAATTGAAGAAAGTTAGAGAATGTTCCACATAAGAGTGACCTATTAGGGTGCTTTTCCACCTGTGCGTTACTATGGATATGTTTGGCTTTCACCAGTCATATTCGTTGGTACACATAGCTTAGCACGGAAACGGACTCAGCTAAGCTATGTATTTTATACGGAAAGATGCGTGCTATGGATGGCTTCCCTACTATCGATAAATTGCATACTCGAGCTGCGCATCTTCCTCACCCAGCTACATAGCTTAGTATCGGTGAAAACGGTCACATAGTTTCACGGTTTAGCTATTACATCTTCATAGTATAGTTATATAGCCCATCCCTCGTGGAAAAGAAGAAAGCCAGCCACCCACTTCATTATTCTCAGTAAAAATATTCACTAAAAATACAATTTCCAAACTCCATGGCGAACCAAAAACCCTTTGAAACAAATTCCCCTCATTCCCAAAAAGAGCATTTAGCTCAATTAACATAAATCTTTCGTCACCACTTGGTCGTAACTTCGGCCAGAGTCTTAATACTTCTTGCTACGTAATAGCACTCAACTATCTGCTTCGGACGCCGAACACCGGCATTGTTCACACCTGCGCATTTCCCAAAGAATAGTTGGTGAATTAATAAGATTGTTCCTTATTTATTGTGGAGGAAGAGGTATTTAAGATAGGTTATTAGGAGTTGTTGGGAGTGTTTGTACTATGTTATGGGATCTTCGAGATAATCTACTGTTATTCTCTGACTATGGACGAAAGGATTTTATTAGTGAAATTATTGGTTTTATTCTAGCATAGCTTATAAACATTTAATGATAATTTAGGCTACTGAGAGTAAAATTCCCTAGGATCGGAAAAGGATGATCCTCCAACCAGGCAAGGAGATCGTGCTGCATTTCTGTCAAACAGTTGTTCGTTGAGATTTTCGATGAATGTTTATTCACATGTAAACTTTATATGTGCTACGTAAGATTTTAATAACGTTGATTAGCTCATCGATCGTCTATCTGCGACCTCTCTATCGCCTGTAATAAAATTAATATCATAATGGTATTGTAAATGGTGTCTCATCAAGTTACTCCTTATTTCTATTGAAAACCAACTTCTATCACAATATCCCATATCTATTACTATACCTAAACAAAAACAACAATAAACAAAAAAAAAGAACACAACAGTTAGCCAGTACGTCACGATTAGGCAAACAAAGCGAGCCGTTCCTTTTACATTTTTTTTACACTGTGACATGTAAACGTGACTTTGTCCGCGTCCAACGTAAATCAACGCCGACGATTTATGTAATCCGACGGGTGACGTCACACGAGGTGAACTCTCATATGAAATGTGGGAATATGATGACAACTAGTACCGTAAGTGCGGTTGTTTACGTAACATTACGCATAAGATAGTAAAGGTCCCGCCTGTTTACATTTGTAGCAAAAAGTTTGTGGGTACTGTTTAGGTTTTGAATCTATTTGGGGCTAGTGTAAGGGTTGGTTATTTTGGCTAATGAAAACAGATGTTTTGATTAATTCTGTTTAAGTTCTATTTATGGGTCAAACTGAAGGACTAACTGGAGTGGGTTTTGGCTTTTACGTCATAGATTATTTTTAGTCAGCGTTGTAATAGTCGTGACGTCACGCCTTTTGCACTGCTTTTCCAGAGATGTAATGCTATGGATGGCTTTCCTTTTTATAATACATCGCATACTCGTGCTGCGTATTTTCTTCGCACAGCTACTTTGCGGCGGCGCAAAGAATATAAAACATCTTACTCGCACTGCTACATAGCTTAGTATCAGTGAAAACGGTCACATAGTTTCACAGCTTAGCTACTACATCTTCGTAGCATGGCTATATAGCACATCTCTGGTGGAAAAGTACGCCTAACCCCCGAATAGTGCAAAAGGTGCACATATACTAAGTTATCCTTCATCAACAG
This sequence comes from Spodoptera frugiperda, assembly GCF_023101765.2. Lineage (NCBI taxonomy): Eukaryota > Metazoa > Arthropoda > Insecta > Lepidoptera > Noctuidae > Spodoptera > Spodoptera frugiperda. The sequence continues at coordinate 11,432,533 of NC_064214.1, read as the reverse complement.
TCTTCATATTTTATTAGCATTAATTATTCTCTTCATACCATGAACTATCATAGTTTGGCGATGATATTATACACCATTTAACAACTTGAAACATCCAAGTTACATAGAATAATTAACACTTTAAAAACCTAGAAAACAACAAGATACAGTTAAACGCTTCCTGGAGAAAACTGACCTCTATAAAAGAAAAAGAGCTTAAACAAACAATAATCCGATCTTAAGATAAAAGATACAAAAGATAAAGTTTTCATTTCAAACAAAGAAAAACAACCTGACGTTGTGGAAGTTAATCTTTCGCGTTATCAGCACTTAGCTAAGCTGGTGCGATGCGATGCCGTAGAAAGGGTTTTACAGTCTCGCTGCGGACCTCCATTTATTGGTAAAGGAGTTAGCAGACTGACGGGATTAATTGCAATAGGATGATAGTGAAGGCTTGCCTTACTGTGAACTGTACTACTTTTTAATATTAACGAGGTTTTTTTGAGAGATTGTGGAGGATTTTGGGTAATGTTTTTTGGGATTTTGTGACGTAATATCTGCGTGTCTGTTATTGAAGTAAAATGATTAATTATCGCACTTAGAGATATTTAATGATTACTGAAACTGATTTGCATTGCATTGAAAACAATTACTTTTGACCGGGTTAAGTAACCATTAAATGACTGTGAGTACGTCGGTTAGTAAAGCATTGGCTACTCTCTCTTCAGTGATATCTTACGTCAACAATACAAAATTATGTTTTTCACGAGATACAACGATGCTTACCATTTGAAATACCTACTCAACTCTTAAAGTATACTATTTTTATATTCATTTCTTGTTGTTATCACAGTTTTATATACATCGTTAAACTGATTTCACTATTAAAGTTTTCCTCCTTACAATTTCAAGCACCATCTATATAATATGGTATTAAGAAATGAATAAACTTTGCAACGAAGAGCTATTTGCTAACAACAAAGTAAGTCAAACAGCGCTTTGTGAAGAAACAATATTCTACCACAAAAGCCTCACTCGAGAGAAAAACGTTTACATTTTTAATTTAATTAAAACTAACAACGTGATTGTTTACTATTTAATTTTTAACTGGCCGACGTGATATAAATAAGTTTAAGGGCTAAAGTCTACGTACGCTATCGGCAATTGACGAATGTAAGGCGAATGCTTGCATTTTGCGTAATAACTATCAAAAATCAGTCCAACGGCAACGGCGCGTCAACCCCACGTCATGCGTATCTATTAACTATCAAAATATGCAAACATTCTGCGTCAATTGAAGGATGCATGCATTCGTCATCATTACAATTGGCGTAATGGGGACTGGTATGGCAAAAGTTTCCTTTGACACGATACTCATATATACTAGTGAAAGCGAGTATTACACTGCAAATGAAAACCTCCACCCACTCTCTTTAAGGATTAAACCCTGCTATGTTGTTAGTGACAGATTGAGACATTTAGATTTTCACAAAGAAACTTTTTAAACTTCTAAAATGTATAAAGACATATTCATAAAGGAACATTTAGAAATGCTTACTCAAGCAAAATTTGCATAAGTAAGCAAGTATTAGAGAAGATTTGCATACTCCTTAGTCGCTCCATTGCACTGTAATAATTGTGCAAACTTGCAACGTAGTGTAATATTAACGTGACTATAATAGTTTCATATCGTCAGCAGGGCTCTCTTATAAACTTAAGTCTTTTAAAGTACGATCTTTAACTTCTTACTAAGCGTGGATATATTGATTAATCCTTTTTTTATTATTTATTAAAGGTGAATTAACAGCACTACAGTATGCAATTTAAAAGAAAAGACAGGAACATTGAGCCACTTACACGAATAGTGACTAAATAGTTAAAAAATGCTTTGTTCTCTCTCATTTGAATAATAATGGCTACTGTGTTTTGTAACCAAGCAGATGATTACAGTAATAGATTCGTTATGGACTATAATCAGTCTGAGATAATGGTAATAGGCCATGTTTAGTTAGAGAAAATTTATAAGCATTTAATCGCTCAAATATTGTTAGTTTCTCTTTTTTGTTATTAGTTATTTAATCGCTAAAATATTGTTAGTTTCTCTTTTTTATTATCTTACTAGTTAAAGCTGGTTTACTTATAAAATCATTTATGCTACATACAAGCTTTCTTTTCAAAAATATTACCCCCAATGTTCTTTAATATCCATTCATATCAGTATTCCCCGAGGTACGCTTTACACAACCTTCACGGGCCCTGAAAATGAAGGTAGTTGAACCTTTTTTCTACCCGTTTTAAAGTCAATGACTCAATAAAACGATTCAGTAGAAGCAGCACTGTTTTCTGAACTAAAGATCGACGGAACATCTTGTGTTTTTAAGAGATTTAGACCTTCATGTGATAATGATAGGGTTTGGGATTGGGCATCAATGGTTTTAGATAGAAACAATTTCTCGTTGTGCCCTGGGTAAGGATAGGTGTTCAGGTCTTAACATGAAGTTAAGACATTGAACGCCGTGGTGGTCACCGGTGACCGACATTAGTGGAGGATTTGCCTTCAACGGTTTTCTATTGGCAGTCAAAGACTTAAACTTCAAAGGATAATGAATAATCATTACCTAAAAGTCTTAGCAATGTTGTTAACTTTATTGTAACGAAAATATTAGTACTAAAGTGGATACGAAATCTGCCAGCAAAACAAACAAAACGCTACATATTATTATTTTACGAAACACAAATAAACATTAAGTTGTTTGAACAAAGTTTGGTGCTAATATTTGCGTATAAATTAGCTTATGTACAAGGCCTTATGTAAGGTCGATTTGTTACTGGCAGTGTTCAGTCTGCCGTCAGCGATTCGACAGTTGAACATCACCGACACAAGCTAAATGCATTAAAGCTATTTTCCTTCTTTGAAATTACACTCCCTGTCTTTGTCGCAGCCGTTTTATTGGCAACGCTGAGATAGCGAAATTGTGTGCACTTTGAAAGCATTTAAATGAAACAAATGACTTCAATGACAGTAAGAGTAAAAAGATATATGATTCGGTTTTTCAAAAAAAATAACAATTAATGATTTAACACTATTAATCATGGATTCTGTTGAAACGTGATCTCTGGCCTTGATCGTGATCTTGACTTTAAACAATAAGAGATTTCTGTTAATGCCCTTTTTTTGAGAGCAGATAATCATCCATTGACGTCTTCTGCCTTAGGTGAGGCGAGAGTGTCAGACTTTTACAGAATAAAAACCACTGTGCCTACTCCTGCTTTTTGAACCGGAGCCCAGTAACCCATTAGCTAGGTAGCTCTCAGCTTCGGTAATGCTCAGGGTATTTACAGATTACAATTACAATTGCATATACTAAATACAAAATTCTATTCCAAACTGAATCTAAATATCCCACTGGCAATGCGATACAACCATTATTGAACGAAACAACGTGCAACATGATATATGCTCTTTGAATTCCTTTAGAGAACGGCTGTCAGCGTGTGTCCTGAATCCTTACGACACTTCGCCTTTATTCACATTGTTGCCACCTCATGTATTATGACTGTCTGACCTATATTTGGTCCTGTTTCAAACAAACGCAATCCCGATGCCATTCGAGTTGGTTTACGGACAGATTTTGATATTGTCTCGGTGTTTGGAATACTTATTTGACCGTTAGCACCTGAGTGTTGTGTGTAAAAATATAATATATTTTTACACACAACAGTCAGGTGAAAAGATATAGGTTTATTAACATAACGGTGATAATTAACAAATACCTGGCTTTTACTACAAAATTGGTGATTATTCATTGGAGAATAGTTTTATGTAATAAAAAATGAACACTTTCTAGTACCTCTTCTTTGATATTCAAGCATTTATTCTAATGGGATCACCTTATACCCTTTAGAGCTAAACTCTATTTCCTATTAACACAACCTGTTCAAAGAACCCTTTACCTTGAAATCAGAAATGAGCTATCTACTTACAAACAATAGCGCTGTAAGCTAAATTCAATAGAAACACGAATTATCATATTGAAGTTTGTGTAGCCTCTAAACTAAGGAACAATCTTGTGGATTGATTCCACAGCTTTGCGAGATGTTTGCTTATTTCCACTAGAATGCATCTTTTGTAAATGTACTATGGTTATTCAGAAATTTTCACTTCGATTAATACGATACCGGTTCACTGTTAGTTTTGGTATCGGTTTAGTATCCTATGGCTTCTACGGCGATGTAAATTCTGAGAGGTCATGTTCAGGTAGATGGGGTGTGTTAAGTTACGTTTGTAAGGTTAAGTATTACTTTATCCCCATCACCTTTGATGGGGATATAGTTTGAATATAACTTTCGTGAGATATACTAAATTAATTATTATGAACACAATACTAGCCGATATCATACTAATTGATTGGGATATATTGTGTTTTTAAGTTATTTGTTTTGTAGCCCCAGTATCTCAGTTACTTATGAATTAATTTCAAAATTGATCTTAATCAAGAGCTGTTAGTTTAAATAGTTGGTACATTACAGTTTTAAGACGCATTACAGTTAATTCGAGTAATAGTAATTGTTATACAAATAAACATAATATAATTTATAAATAAATGAATAGCAGAATTCAATTCTAAAAGGAATCAAGATGAACCAAGAATGAGCCTTTAACTGACTACAATACAGTTATTTAAAATCACAATGTCTTGAAATAACAATCGCGGTTGAATATTGTCCCGAGCTAGATACTCAGTGAATACCGTTTTGGTTACTATTCAAAATAAACTGAACGTTAAAGAAAATATTCTAAAGATTTTCTTTTCTTGACTTGAGTTTCTATACTCCTTTGGGCGCATTTCCATCTGAGATGTGTTACGTAGCTATGCTGTGAAGATGTAATAGCTAAGCTGTGAAACTATGTGACCGTTTCCACTGATACTGTATCATAATTGTAGCGGTGCGAGAAAGATGTGCTATGAAGATGTGCTGCTGCAGAGTAGATGCACGAGGAAGATACGCAGCTCAAGTATGCGATGTATCGATAGTAGGGATTCGTAAGCACATATTCATAGCATGAATCCATAGGACATATTCATAGCACGCATCTATAGAACGCAAACATAAAATATAAATCATCATCATCACAAAACTTAAATTGTTATTTATCTCCTAACAATAATATGAAATATTACCAGGCTTTTAAAACAGGTCTATTCTGCACTCGAAGCGAGTTCTTTACAAAAGAATATACGAGATATTATTGCATAGTTATATACCACAATCGAAGGTTTTGTCTTCAACGTACTGCTCGGATTGTGTCTCTATTTTCCACCTGAATTATGAATACGAAATGAATTCGACTTTTAGTTGCAGAATAGCGAATATTGATGTGGTTTTGTTTTTATTGGAATATCGATGTTTTTGAATGCTGTGTGAATGGATTAAAGAATTGCTTGTGTTTTAATATTTAAAGAAGCTTTAAAGTCGTAATGTTCGAGTATTTAACGGATATATTTAACGATTTTGGTATGTGTGTTGTGTATGTTTACTGAATTAATTTCCACATGTAACTTTTTTTGGACATTAAAGCTTAATTAACAACTACGATGTAGTTCTGTTGTGTTACAAAAATAGAACTACTATTAAACTCGGCTCGGGTGATACCACAGCCTCACAGAAAACTGACGTGATGAAACGCTTGTGTTGTGTTTCGTTGTGAGTGTGAAGTTACTGCAGGCCCAAAAACTTTCATCCAAATTCCTGATTCCCCAACAACTCTTAAATTCCTATAGGCCGGTAACGCACATGTAATAACCTTAGGTGTTTCGGGTGTCCATGGGTGGTGACGATTGCTTACCATCAGGTGATCTGTCTGCTCGTTTACCGGTTTATAGCATAAATAAAACTCTACTATTCGATACTATTTCGCACAGTCTAGTCATGTTTGTGTCGTAAACTGTGATCACAATCTGTCGTTTAACATTATTCTACCTTTTGTCGGATGTATTTGTATTTTATTGCGATATGAATGTTCTGTACATGAAACAAGAGTATTGACTAGTTCTAGGAACGATAAGAAAATAAATAAAAAAAAATAGATTAAAGGGCAAAGTGTAAGTTTCTCAATTTTTATCGATTTTTTGTAAGATTGTGCTTTAGTATTAGGATTTTGTATTCTATTGTAGATGAATATAGAAACGAAAATCGATCACACAACGCTTTACTTAGCAGTTGATTATCATGTTAGTGGATACGCCAATCATTTCGTCAATTGTGACAGGGATCCATATACTTAAAAGTATATTAGCCCTGTAGTAAGTTTTAACATACATTAAATCCTCTTTATACGCCATGAAATTCCACGTTAATTAACAGCTAAAACTAAAAGCCAGCTCGTTCTCTACTCAGAAATTCATACAAGTATTTGGGCACAAATTCTCATACACTCGGGTTAAGATATTAGTACATAATGGCTTTCCACATTCCAACGCATATTATGTATCCTGTTTACCTGGAAACTGCAAGCCAGTCCAAACTAAGGCTTAAAAGACCTTTACTTACACCGAACTCAACGATTTTTAATCCCCGGTTTCTAAATAGAGAAGGTAAATAAATGGTAAAAAGACTCTCTCTTTCTCTCTCTCTCTCTCTCTCTCTCTCTGTCACTCCATCGTCACACCTTTTAATCCCGAAGGGGTAGGCAGAGGTGCACATTACGGCACGTAATGCCGCTATAAAATGTAACGTACGTACCGTAACTTAAAAAGAGTAAATGCACATCGCCGACCCGCATTGAGCAAACGTTGTGATTAATGCTCAAACCTTCTCCGTGCGAGAAGAGGCTTCTGGTCAGCAGTAGCCCCTTCATAGGCTGTTAATGATGATGATGATGATACAATGTTAACTTTTCTCTGTTATGACGCCCATGTAATTGAAGATGATCCATTATCATATTTCAAACGAAATTATATTCCTTGTGCTATTTGGGACTCAAAAAATTGTATAATACTTTGCCCGACCTGGGAATTGAATCCAAGACTTTGTGCTCGACTACTACATGGTAAAACTAGTCTAAACTAACACACAAAAGACCTAAACTTACACCGAACAAATATAGTTCACCTTTTATATCTAAACGCTTGCGTTACAAATGAAGGCAATTTATTTTCCGAACACATGTCGCCGCGAATTGCTTTATTTAAAAGTATGTAGCATTAGTTTTGTGAGGTGATATATAAGAAACATTATTAACCTGCAAATGTAAACACTGAACGTTTTATTTCAACCACAAGGGGTGAATTCAACCTGAGTTGATATGAATGAAACATTTTTGCTCGCTCATACTTTTTATTACATAATAAGGTATATTTTCGCGTGAATATTTGAAGGGTATGTCTGATACAGACTTCGTTAGGTATTATATAAGCCATTAGGACGTTGTCGGTTCATGATATTAGAGGTAGGTTGACAAATAAAGCGTGAGGGACTCATGAATTATTTCGGTCGGATCTGTGTCGTAATTACGGGATCAAATGGTGTGTGAACGATATACTGGTAGCTGTCTGGTCTCCAAGGTCAGTGTTTGTATAGTTCCTCAACCTCTATTCAGTATATAGGCTATTTTGCTTTTGTATATATATATTTTTAAACTTTGCCCGTCACTATGATTTTCTTCTGTGTCGTGGGTGCGTTTACAAACATACAAGTTCACATACTCATGACACACAGAACCGAAACAACAATTTGTGGATCACACAAAGAGTTGCTTCGTGCGGGAATCGAACCCGCTACACGCTGCACGGCAGTCCTGCAGTATATTATTAGGTTTTATAAGTAGAATTATCTTAAAACTATATTGAAGATTGCACCGTGTTGCTTTAAAATGATGCAAATATATTAAAAATAGCTCTTAGATATACACATTGTTTAGTCCAGAATCACGCCTACCTCTATATTGCCTCTATCACTATCAGAACAAAAAAAAGATGCTAGAAGAATATTCATACGCTTTTCATCAAAGGATGCGTCCATTGTTCCATTGATGAAAATTTGAAAATTCATGATTCGTGAAAAAGCTTTTAGAGCTGCACTATTTTCAACGTTTTCTTTTTCGAATTCGAAGCAAGTCTCCTAATATGTTGTTAATTAACTTTATTTTAAGAACGGTGTTTCTAGATTCTCTTCAGAATGAGTGTCACGTAAACATGAACGCTCGTTTCGGTGTAATTGCTGCTGGTATTGCAAGCAAGAGGATATGTGGTGCACTAAAATGTTTAGAGGCATTATATTTAAGGTTAGCTCCGTACTCTAGTCACGTTTTCAAATCATAGTTGTACCTGTAAATAAGTTGTGAAGGACTGATATATATTTTTATTGTAGCTGTGTGTGTTTTTTGTGTTTGAAGTTTATCTAATACATTATTGTTTTCTATGTTGCTATTGATTTAGTAATATGGACAGAGCTGCAGAGCAGAGTCTAAGACGCCTCTTTCTCATGTCGAAGTGTGTGACAAAGGTTCGAAACCTACCAAAGGCAGGTACCAATGTAACTTTTTTTGAGTTATACGTACTTTGTAAAATTATTTAGATATCACTAACAAACGGTAAAGGCAAATATCGTGAAGTATAAGAATAAGTTTGAAATCGCCAACCCGCATTGAGCTAGCGTGGTGATTAATACTCAAACCTTCTCCGCCTTTGGTCAGCAGTGATCACTTATAGGCTGATGATGTGGTGATGATGTGTCATTTTATGGCAATAATAATGAAACTAGGATAGATGAGATAACCATTTGAAGTGTTTTGTTCCATACCACACCAAAACCCAGGCGTGTCTATTCTCCGCCAAACGGAGTCAATTTCCGCTGGCTCCTATTTTCCGAAATGTATCTGTTCCAGTATCGGATCATCTAGAGCTTCTTGGCGTAACTCTATCGCCAACGCTAAACTTCGGCTCATATATAGAGTCGAAGGCGCATCTGGCTGGTAGGAAATTGGGTATCCTCTCGAAGGTGAGACGGTACTTCACACCAGAACAACTGCTGAGCCTGTACCAAGCGCAGGTTCGGTCATGTATGGAGTACTGTTCTCACCTTTGGGACGGCTCGGCTAAATGCCAGCTGGATGCGCTCGAACACATTGAAAGGCGTGCCAAGAAGCTCATCAACGATGATGCGCTTGTGGAGGCCCGGCTTCAAAGCCTTGAACACAGGCGCAAGGTCGCAAGCCTTTCCGTTTTTTACCGGATACATTTCGGAGAGTGTGCGGGGGAATTGCACAACTTGATTCCTCCTAGTCCTTTCCATCATCGAACCACAAGACAATCGGCGAGGCGTCACCGATTCATGGTGGATATCCCACCCACACGCACGAAGCGCTTCGCTTCAAGCTTCCTTGTGCGAACTGCTAGGGAGTGGAACTCCTTGCCGGAGTCTGTGTTTCCTGATGGGTATAACCTGGGTGTCTTCAAAGCCCGAGTGAATAGGTTGCTAATGGGCAGACGTGCTCCATCGTAGGCCACATCATCACTTACCATCAGGTGAGATAGCGGCCAAACGTCGTCCCATTTAACAATAAAAAAAAAAAAATACAATAATATTGTTTTAAATATAAAGAGTTTGTATTTTCAAATAAGTATTTTGTTTCAAAGATAAAATAATTGCTATTAGCACAGCAAAGTTTCATTGTGATTCTATTCATGTTTTATATTTTTAGTAAGAAAAACAATTTAAGATAGATCCATTTCTTTAAAACAACTACGCTTTCTTAGAAAAGGGGCATCCTGTGAATAAATTAGCTCTTGTTTCAAATGGAAATACTAAAGTCAAAGAGAAACTAGATCGAGACTTAAGAAAAAAGGTATTACTTCAAACCGGTTCACAGATAAAAATATTTTAGCTATAAACCTTTTTACTTCGTTGGTGGAGTGGTCGCAAGTGCGACTGTTTCGATTCGCAGGTCGAGTAAATTATTACTGTTTTTTTCTTTTTATCGAAAATTTAAGCAGTAGCACGAAGTTTGGAATTGTGCCCAGTATATGGCAATAGGCTCATCCCCTTTAACATGGGAATTATAAGACAAGTTGTGAAAATTGGGTGTATATTATACCATGGTATTACGTACCATAATGTGCATCTCTGCCTATCCCTTCAGGGATAAAAGGCGTGACGATACGACGACCTTTTTGCTGTCACAATTTTGTTTAAAAACTTATTTAGCTTACATTAGGAACTCATTCGTTTTACGTTCAAAGTTTGATATTGAGAGCGCGCGAAATGTATATTACGGCAATGGGTTTGGAAATTGAATGTGCCCACGCTTTGATAATGTACCACTATGCGTTATTCATGACGGGAAGTGAATCCAAGGTGATATTAGAATGATACTGCTTAAATTAAATGTATATGTGTATGTAGACTTTGCCGTGTGATAAAATGAGAATTTATAATCTAAGTAAGGCACGGTTGGTGCAGTGGCTAGGTTACTGGCTGCCACGTAACGTGTTGCGGGTTCGATTCGCGCACGGAGCAACTCTGTGTGATCCACAGATTGTTTTTTCGGTTCTGGGTGTGATGTGTATGTGAACTTGTATGTTTGTAAACGCACACACGATACAGGAGAAAATCCTAGTGTGGGCCAAGGTTAAAAAAAAGAGAATGATTATGGAGTTTGTATAAAAACATCGATGAAGAATAATACCTAATTGGTAACATAAATATCAACCTTTCGAGAAAAAAATCTGTAACGTTATTTGGTGTTAAATTAGACCCTTAAAATTATATAACATAACATATTTTGGGGTGAAAATGTTCATTTTGGTCCCCAAAATAGTTTTGTGGCTTTAATAAGATTTTGAACCCAAAGGGTGCTAGGGACCTTCTAGGGTTGAATATGTATGATAACCTCTTATCATATCATAATATAATGGTCGTTATTTTTAGATAGGGTAGGCAGTACCTAAGTTTGTAATAGTAAGTTTTTTTTTGCGGGACTACTAAATCAAAACATTTTCTTATATTATGTATATGTATCGTCACGCCTTTTGTCCCTGAAAGAGTAGGCAGAGGTGTACATTACATATACTGGGCTTAATTGCAGACTCCGTGCTACTACTGAGAAATTTTGGAAAAGCGGAAAAAAGCCCAAATGTTCTTTACCCGGCTCGGGTGTTGTACCTGAAACTCGGTGCCCGGCAGTCACACTAGACCAACAAAGCAATCCAAAACAATTTCATATTCCATATTATTAGTGAAAATTCAACATTCCTTAAGCTGAATAACAAACCAGAGCCGTATTACTGAGCAGTTGAATACCTGGAATTTATATACCAGGTTGACATGAGAAATTTAACTAACTATGGTAACCAAGAATAGCTCCTAAAAGCGACTGGTCAGATGGAACTAACTTAGTTAGCTAGCTAGCTCTTCTAGCGAAAATTATTCACGAACACTGAACATTCTAGTACTAATCCAATAACTCCCTTGTCATAGATCAATAAATTTAATAGAAATGCTAAATTTAATAGTAATAACTCAATAAATACTAGGTCACTGCTATCGTTCCATCTACTATCACCATATCGCAGTCAAATGCATACAAATTGTTTGCATTCGTGATGAAAACCATTCTCTCGACAGCTTTATTCCAGCGCAGCACTCAAGTTTTATGACTTGTAGAGCTGTGTATGAGATTCCAATATTTTTATAGGGCATTTGAATATCGATTCTGTGGTTACACCGTTTAAGTAGAAAATAGATTGGAGATAGGTTTTTCCATCGTGATTGGGATGGTACTTGAAAATATGTGTTACCTTTTTCTATGTAGGCGCCAAATATTTTTTTGTGATAAAGAGAATAAACAAAAGATAAGCTAGAAATAGGAACATTGTATTGTTATTTATAGACCATTACTATAAATCTAATTGAAATATACATACAGTACAATATTCAAACTGAAGGAAACAGAGAAATTAAAACATGCAGCATTAAGCACAACATCAGCCAAAAACTTTGCTCAAAAAGAAAACTGTGTCGTTCACCTAAACATCTTAATCTTGCAAACTTTTTGAGTGATCTTCTGTCTCAGTCGTTCATCGCTCCGTCCTTTTCTTTAGTGGTCGTAAAGATTTATTACCTCACTATAAAACTTTTGGCCTCACAGAGTTATCGATATTTACCGAAGCCTTGGACCTAGATATAGGAAATTTAGACATATCCGAGTTGGAATGGCGTTCGTAGGGATTCCAAGTTCACTTAGAAAATATATTACGACAAACGACGCGTGTCGGGTGTGTTTGTGTATCTCTTTTCGTAAAAGGAAATTTTCTTAGGCTTTATGTTACATCTGGGTTTTACATTAGTGTCATGTTCTTAGATATAGGTTATCTGTTGTTGATACAGCGATGTGTGCGTTACATGTGACAGCGGCTTTTAAGATTGCGAATACGTTTTCTTAATCGTTTTTTCTAGGACGCAACTATGTAAGAATCTTCTTATAGAACACTAGTATCTACTTGTGTACTATTTTGATAAACAGTATAATTACATAAACAGTGTGGTGATACTATAGAAGTTGTCACCACTCTTTACGTAAATGTTGTTGTTTTAATCTCAAAAATCTTAACATGATTATAGTTAACCATTTTCTTTAAGTCTGTCAAAGGCTTTTAGCGAAGCATGATATAAACTCAACATTGTGATTAAAATCTCACTTCTTCGCGTCATGTAAAGAAATAGTCCCATAGTTATTTTGGTATCGGTTTACTCACGTAAATGTTTCACGAGGAAATCGACTAGTTTCAAGCCATGCTAGACCCTCATATTCATGAGCAGCATCCCGCGACCCACGATGCTTGAAATTGGTCGGGGGAACTTGACCAATTTCAAGCAGTCAAACAGTTACGTGAGTAAGCCGATAACGTAATAATTAATTTAGTATGTTTAGTACGAAAGTTATAATAAAATAATCTCTATGTTGTAGAATTTAATCTAAAGAACTACATTCCAGAATTAAAATCTTTTTATCTTAAGCGGGACTTGTTTGGTACAGATTTAAAAGTATGATTACATCTCAGTTAGAGTAACTTCATTTAAACTTAACACACAGCGAAGTTAACGACACAATAAACCAAGTTTTAGTTGGGAAAAGATTTTATTGTTAACTGTAAAAGTTTTCTTGAGTGACAGTTAAGATTGAGGTCTTTTAGTATATGAGATGTTTTATTTAGGTTTGGACGAGGAAAAACTTAAGTGGTCACTTGATGTCAATATAAGAAGTACGGAAAACTAGATTTCAAAAATGTTTAGTATAAAACTAATATAAAATTTTAATAACGAAGTCTTAAGTAAGAAACGTTGAGGTTCTACTTAATATCAGCTTATAAAATGATAAAAAGTAATATGTGCTCATTTGAAAGCAGCCTACAAACTAGTTTGGCGCGCAAAAAACCGGCTTAAACTGGTTTAAACTCGCGTGGGGTTGATGAGATTTTCATTTTGCTCTCAGCACTTGAATTACAGCAAAGAGATCGCTATGATATTAACTTTGTGCGCTGAAGTTGCAGCTGGTATGATTTTAATCGTGCTAACGTTGGAGAATACGAAATATCCTTTATTGCTTCCTGGGGGTCAATTCTCGGGCTGTTCCTAAAGTTATACACAGCTATAGTACAAAACGTTTGATGCTGCCTTTTGTCACAGGTATTATACCCAAGAGGTAGGAATAAAGTTTTAATTTCTAAGTAAACAAATGCTATTTTCGCAAAATATTCCGGTTTTTGGGACAATGTAAAAGAAAATGTTGGTAGTTTATTACCTGCCGCTGTTGCGGAGGTGAATTATCTTCGCCTTCTTTATGGCGTGTGCAAGTATTCAACAAAATATCTAGGTACTGTACTAAAATGTGAGATTCGCTTTATATTCTTCTTTGTTACTTTGAATACCGTGTCAACTTTACGGTTGAAGCATTTCTATGATTTTGTGTTTGTAAATAATGCAAAAATGGAGTAGCTACGCGGTTGTCGCCGCGTCTTGGGTCGTTGAATGCTGCTCATGAACATGAGTCTTTGACTTAGCTTGAAATTAATCGAGTCCTTGTCAAAAACATAATAATTGATAATGCAAAAACGTATTGTATCCTACAAACAGTGCATTTTAGTACAATTACAACAAAATACTGATGCTTCTTTCTTAGCTACGGTCTTTATCGGTCTTGTATTTACGAGTTATTAAAGACATCTATATCATAGAAAAACTGCAATAATTTATAAAAGTCTAAATAACATCTCATATTCTTCAAATACAACTCACTCACCAAACAAAAACAAGCATATTCTCTTTGTAACTATCATCAAAACATACCTAGGGGCTTGATAAAATGTTGAAGATCGAGTTACCGATCGCGAGATACCGATTTTTCGGGCTGCGCCATTGGCCGAACCGATTTAAAGGGTCGAATGGGGTACAGACCACATTGAACCCTTACCATCAAATATTTAAAAGAAGTACTCGCAACTTGACCAACAATATTGTACAGAAAATGTAGTTTCGATGTGTAAAACAACTTTTGTTTGTATTTGTGAAATATAGGAAACGTTTTGCGAGATTTTCTTTTATTTTATGTGGGTTAAAAGTGCTTTCTGTTGCGGAGATTCATGTAATATGTTTGTTTGGAGAAAAGGAAATGTTGCTTTAAGCATATTGCACGGAAGAGCATAAGATTTAGGATAGTCATAGTTTATTATAAAAGAGGAAAACAAAATGTTTTCTGTTATGGTTTTAATTTTTATTAATCTTTTGTGTTCTGTCTGGAATATTTCTTATTGTAAACTCTTTGTTGTTAATTATTTATGAAATATAGACAATAAGTTACACCAAAGCATTAATATTGAAATTGTTCCAGAACCTTCCAACCATTGATCGATGGTAAAATGTCACTACCAATCACAAATTGTACATACATACATCACTCTGTGAGGAGTAATCGTTCGTACATAAATACACTTTAATTATTCAACCCGTGTAATACCGTATTATACTGCAGTGCAATCATCGTTAGTACAGTTTAATTGATGATATTTGAACGACCTTACTACCTCGTTTTAAAGGCCATATTCGATTGTTCCCCTGGGAGAGGTAGAACAAATCTAAATTTGCGCTCTACATAAGCTTTGTTGTGTAGTAAATAGAGTTGGTTTTGGTTTGGCTGTTTGTTGGAGTAATTTTGTGAGGAGTTGGTACAGTGTGTTGTAACTATGTTAACGTGTAAATGCATTTAATTTTGATTGCGTGTTGGTAATTGTTTGTAAGATAAGGTTTTACAGGGGGTTGTTATTTACTTTCTTATTATTTCGTTAAGTAGTGGTTTAGAGGTATGTGTTGTTGACTTCATTAGTTGGGAAAACCAAACCGACTGTGAAATAATAATGAAACAATACTTCAAAAGAGTACTTTTACAGGTCAAAATTATTTGAAAAAATCTAGACGTAGTTTCATTTCCTAACAGACTGCTTTAAGAAGAAATTCCGAAACAAATTCAGAGGTCATCATGTCGTTTTTTATAGTATTTCTCTCCATTATTTTTTAGAATAGCCGTTAAGCTCTGGCGTTTGTTGATTTCTATAGATAAAAATGTTGTGAAGTTAAGAAAATATCAAAAAAAAAATACATCTTTGTCAATTTTACTGAAATATCGCGCTAACAAGAAGGGGCAAAATATCCATCGTCATGGAATTAAAATTGAGCCAATTTACGTACGCGGCGTACATTAAGGCTCTATGAATTATTTAACAGTAGCAGTCTATGATCTGATGATTAATTACTTCACATCAGGAAAATTGACTGGCTCTTAAAATAAACTTGGATTTCTCACGTACTTTGAGTGGGTTTACTTATTATGAAATATGCAAGTAATACTCGTACTATTGAGAATAATATAGTAAAAACGATGACTGTCTCGAGCAAAGTGTTAGTAGGCCTTATTCTATTTTTCGAAAATTTCTCAGTAGTAGTACGGAGTCTGGAAATATGTCTAGTATGCTGGTTATCATAATGCGGGTTCGAAACCTACCAACGGCTAAGTGCCAATGTTACATTTTCAGAGTTACATGTACTTTCTATGATTATTTAAACACCACTGATAAATGGTGCAAGAAAACATCGTTAGGAATACTGGGCTTACAAAATCGAATTACGAGTTTTAAATCGCCAACCCACATTGAGCAAGCGTGGTGATTAATGCTCAAACCTTCTCCGTGCGAGAAGAGACCTTTTGTCAGCAATGGCCACTTAAAGACACACGATTGCGTGACACGGAAGAAATACTTTTGTGTTATTAATTTATTCAAGCTAAAATTCAAGTGTAAGAGTATTTCAAAGTATTAGTTAGTGCCGTGACTAGCTAAACTAAAATATTACTCTATATTTTCTAGCAAAGGGGAAGTTTTCAAATAAAAGCAAGCCACTGAGTTACATGGCAGCTGAACAGTTATTGGAAAATGCTTCGCGAACCTCTACTACTATCTTCTTCTTTGAAACTATTTTGAATCTTTGAGAAGAACTTTATACTTTTATATTCTTAGTTTTGGTTTGCCAAAGTTCAAGAGTTTTAGATAATATGATTACCTACTGAATCTTCTATCGAGGTTCGACAGTCATCCTGTAACCAATAAATGGTTTATTATTCCCAGGCTTTGGGAGTAGTTGATACTTTTATATAAAAAAAATAATCCATTTAATTTTAGGGGCTTTTAACTAATAGGCTACGTCAGCCCCATCGTACCCTAAATTATCTATCTAAAAACATTTTAAATTAATTAAATATTGAAAAAAAAATACCCGTGGGATACGACTCTTAACAATAGATCGTGCTGCACTGCTTAAAGTCTCTGACAAAATACGACAAAATACTAGGATAGGATCCCATATCATATTTTTTTATGTTAAAATATTGCATTGTAGGGTGCTTACTAATTTAAATGAAAAATACACATGTTTTAAAAGACTTTTATTACATTTAAAATGTCGCTTGGTAAATATAATGAAACTGCTCATACCATTTTTCTTTTCATTACTAAACATAAACATGCAGGTACATAAACAACACTAATTTACAACTCACAAACCGTTGCAAGCAGGTTAATTAGCAACAATATACAATACAATTCTGTATGATATAAGACCTTAATTACATACAATAATGAGGTATGAAGCGTGGTACCGGGAAACTTGGTCATTATTACAAGAGACTTTTTTCCTGGAAGTGACCGAGAAAAGGAAGACACGTCACACAGCTTCGTGTTTCTTAGAAAATAAATAATATTATCTTCTGTTTTATTCTTCACGGAAATATATGTTTTGTGATATGTTTTAATTTAGATGTATATCGACTAGACAACCGGTAATGTTATGCTTTCATTAGCTACGTAGGAAAACTTAGTTTAGTTTTATGTAATGATTATTAACTATTACAATACGGTACCTTATTTATGTTATTAAGTGTCCTTAATAACCTGCTACTTTCATCTTTGCGTTACTCAAAGGTTGACTGGGAGACAATGCCCAAACTATTAACGAATTGTTTGGGTATTGTCCTGGTAAAACAAACTTTAAAACTAACTACTAAAAAACTAGGATAAATTGTTATGCTTTACTTTGAAATTTAATATTAGTTCTTCTACCTAATCAATCGCAATATTTTGAAGAAATAAATTCTGTAGTGTACAATATTTCAAGGCATGCTAGATTTGGTATATACTATTTTGCAGATTTAACTTAACGTTAATATTTTTTATGGAATGAGTAGGTATATACTAAGAATATCTATTTAGACAACTCAGTGTACCCCACCTACTACGAACACGTATCACGTTCCCCGAACTTAATATACATACATACATATGACTATAATTGAAGATTAGTTAAGCAAAAACGTGGACATCAGTCCTTTGAAGTCAAAAGTCCCCAAAGACATGCGTCGACTACTTGATAACAAATTACCTCTCATGTGCCTAAGATTTATTGGTAGGGACGAAAAAATGTGACCGAAGACGAAATTGTGGTCAGTAACTCAATTGAGACAATACTGATGGAATTGCGATTTGTGGTGATAAACATCGTTTTTATTTTGATGAAGTAATAATGTGATAAATTATTGATAGTAATTTATTTTAAAATAAGATTTTCGAAGTTATTTGTAATAAGACTGTGACTGTGTGTGTAGTTTTTTGTGTTATGACTGCATATTCGCATTTATAATCAGTTTTTGAATACTTGAAATAGCTAGTGCACTTACAATTTAATAAACTTTTTGCTAGTTATACCTAAAACCAAGCATCTTTGTTTGTGTTTTCTACAAAATATCTTGTTACATAAAACCTTCAATGCACAGAAGCATTATACAACGCAAATATATATACGTATAGCGTCTACTAACAGATACATAACAGAAAGGATGTTGACCCAATTTCATGGAAAGTCTGATTGTAACCAATCATGTGGAAAGATAAGGAGATATAAGATTCTTTCTCTCGCAATATATACCAAGCCATAGCAAAAACTAGAATAAATGATTTCCTTTGTTGTGGTTTTAACCAAAGAGGATTGCACACATGCTACGGCGTAGCAGCTCTACTACGTCGTAGCAAATCCGCTACGAGTTCAAAAGTCTTAAAATTAAATAATTTCGACGGCCATTCTGTGTTTTAAGGTTGATGTTTAATATACAGTCTTTAACGTAATGGGGTTTGGGAGTTAAACAATTGTTTGTTATAACAAGGCTATTTATGTTTATTCCATGTTTACTAAGACTCCATTAATTTCGCTGGTAAATTAAAACGAAATTCGTTGTATTTTTTTAAGTTAGCTCTTTGTGCCTTTTATCTTACTATCCAGACAAATTACAGTCAAAGAGAACAAAATAACTGGAACTGAAAATACTAAACGAGAAATAAACGACTGTAGGCGTTACTCTAAAAATTCATTAACTACAAACTAGCTACGTATTTACTTAAACCGTAGTTAATTGAAGCTTATTATGATTATGGCAACGATAACGAGGTTTACCGCGGTAAATTAATTTGTACCAAATGGATTTAACCAAGGAGGAATTTATAAAGTATTTAGCGAAGCGAATTGACCATTTGTTTAGCTTGGAACTGGGTTTTAATAGCTTATATCGAGTGAATACGTTATTAGTATCGAGGATAAATGTAATAAAATGTACTTTAGCTATTGAAATGTTCATTTTCTCTTTGTTACTAACCATTTTGAGGCTCTTTGTAGCATTTTAGTTATTTCATTTCAGAATAAGGTACAATTTGTTTGTGAGCTTTTATTTGATTTGTAAACTAAATTAGTTTCAAAGCATTCTGAACATGTTAGCAAAGGTATAATTGTTTGTAGTGACATTAATAGAGTTTTAATCATTGTTGAAGTTAAATCTACCTCAAGGGAAAAGGTAATTCTATTTAACTATGTATATTCCAAAAAAATAATTGTTTTGACATCAAGTTCCACGTAATACCTTGTTGGAAGTAACACAATATCACTAAAAATATTTTGCCAACTTAGACTTTATTGCTTGGAGATAAGCAGCGTTAGCAACAACATTTTTTCGTATCACACACGCTAAAGTTTGCTAAATAAAATAATGAGATTCTTATGTTTCAATCTTGAAGAGGTCGGTAACCGAACGCTTCGTACACAGTTTGTATAAGGCAACCTCTTCTAGAGATTTGAGATACTAACTTTTATTTTTTGTTGCTACTTAGATCGATTGTTTTGTGGGAGTACTTTCGTTTGATTTCTGTAAATATTTTTCTTTTGTTCAGTTGATAAAAAAGTAAGGTGAATAGAATTTTGAACAAGACTTGTAAATGTTTGTTGTTCTATATATATTGGGATAGTATTTTTATATTTTGTATTGGTATAGTACTTTTTTAAGAAGAATATTCGTTAGTGAATAGTTTCTTTTAGCGAAACTATTGGAAATGTGTGTGATCCAAAAATGGTTGTTTTGGGTCTGGATGTTATGAATATGTGAACTTGTAGGAATGTTTGTACGCACCTACAACACAGGAGAATATCCCAACGTTTAAAAAGAACTGAAAACTTCCTCGTGAAAGCTAGGGACTTGTAACAAAATACAATTTGTCATGTCACTATACAAGACAATCTTACAAAAAAAGGCTATTGCCATTAAACATAAATAAAATTCGTAAAAGAAAGCTTTTACAGCACTCAAGGACGAAATGTGAATAATATTCTTTCACAATTCCCTTTGTCATAACAAGTCAGCTTAGTAAAATGAATTAGTTGACAATGTCAAGATTAGATTTCTGAGAATATTTCATCTTTTCTCGGGGTTTCGTTTTCAGAATACATAAAATAGCAAGTTGGTATATATATAACAAAATAGGTAATCATGGTTCCTAGAACAATGAGTTTTATTACTTTTATAAATAAAAGCAACATAATACTATAATGAGACTATAATAGCGAATAATAGTGACTGCACGGTTTTTGCGGTGGCTGGGCAACCGGCTGCCACGCAACGTGTAGCAGTTACATTCCCGCACGGAGCAACTCTTTGTGGGATCCACGAATTGTTGTTTTATGTCTGGGTGATTTGTGAATGTGAACTTGTATGCTTGTAAGAAAATCTTAGTGTGCGGCAACGTTTAAAAAAAGGATAGTAGTTTTAATTAAAACTACAGTATCTATTGTAACAAAGGCATTAGTCAACTGTGATTCAGAATAAAACAATAAGACTACAGTTCTAAAGGATTTATATAAATTCAAACAATCCCTATTTAGTTTTATTTACCTGATAGATGAGCTAGTCTCAAAGTAAGGAAGAATAAAGTATTGGCTTAAACAATTTACGGTGCCTCAAGCAACGATGCCGGGGTTGCCAGTATTTTATTTAGCTTCTAGAAAGTTGCCAGGATTAAAATTAAACAGCTCATTACTCTTTGCTGCTTTTAACAGCTTGCTAAGAAAGGTGCATCTCTTGACTTTTAATAAAATAAAAAATTTAGTAGGAGAGTATTTAAGGCTTTTTTTGTAAAGATCTTGCTTTAACTGCCGTTAACAGACACATTAGTAACGATTTAGTTCCGAAAACAATTGCTAAGAACTGGTTTAATTAACCATTTAATGACTCTGGAGTGTGATAGTAAGCGTTGATTCAATAATTTGGATCACAGAGCTCACAAATCTAATCTATGTAGTTACTAGATACCTACTTACTTAGATTATACTAAACCACTAAACCATCTAATATCGGTTAAAATAATATTATCAATACCATGTCACATGTTAGTTGATAGATTATAAACCAATTAATTATGTGCAGGTAATCTATCTATCGGTGGGATTAGTTAGTCGACATTTTGTAAACATGTACCTTTCATCGCAAACATCTATCATAACTGATTAAATAATATAATAATGACAAATTAATTAATAAATCAAAACAAATAGTTGTTTAAACTCGCAACGTTGATAATAATTCGTAGATAAACTAAAATGTTATTATGACTTTATTTCGGCTTACTACAAACAATTTCCTGTGATTTCACTCTTGTTATATTACACTAAATTTTTCATTACAAAATCTGTAAAGAAAATAATAATTTGATTTCTGAAACCATAGTAATTTTAATGAAATAAAATCATAGTATTCATAAATAAACCCCAATTTCACAAAAATCGGGATCAAATACGAGGAAGGAAAGAGAATTTCTTAAAAACCATTATAGATGGTCTATATATTTCTTAAGCGAAATAGCTTTTACCTCGAACCTCGTTCCAGATCATAAGAAGATCCCACTTATACAAGCAAAGTGAATTTTCTTTTAAAATGAAAGTATTTTGCTTATTCGTTATCAAAGGTTCAGACCGTCAGTCGAACAGTTTGGGAATGTTTGGACCTCCAACGCGATACCATTACGTCGCCAACCTTTGCCGAAACTTATTCGGAATTTTGTTTTATTAAAAATGCCCTGTTGGAATTGATTAATCTGTATACTATGATTGAAATACGGTTGGAAATGAAGTTTTTCAATTGATTCGTATTCTTTTGCGGGTAGAAATACTTTTGTTTCCTCGTTTGCAGTAACGTTATTACAGTTATTTGAACTTAATAATTTATGTTTTGTCTCAAATTTCACTCCCATAGTATAAAAACCAATTACAATAAATAAAAAACCTATAGTATAAAAAACATGTATATTAACTTTACAAAACATAAATTATTGTATTTTTTAAAATATTCCTTGAAACTTCAGTCAAGAATTTAATAAAAGAGTATAAGAAGGTAATTAAGAGAACTAAGAAGCCTAACAAGGCTTTCATACAAAAAACAAAATCTACGAAAACGTAGACGATAATTCTTTGAAAAAGAAAATAATAATATCGCATAGTTACAATACGTTCCAGGAAAAAATCTCATGTTAGCTATGTTTTTTTCTAGAATACAAGATATTCAACATCACCAGAATACTAACTAAAGTGTTTTGGCAATATATGGACCATATATGTGAAAAGAATCCTTTATATCATGGTGAAAAAAATGTATATGACAACGTGTCTCATAAGCGCCAGCCACAAAATTACACGATCTTATGCGTAGTTTCGAGAATATTAGAGAAATGAAGGAAAACAAAAGAATACTAAGGACTTCTTTCACAATTAAAACGTAATTTGTATGCACTATCTGTCACATAAGTTTATCGGGCACTTATATGAAGGTGGTGAAACAGGCGCTAAGTTACAAATTGCGTTATGATATCGACTGGTTTTTATTTTATGGTTTTATGAGACTAGGACAGACCCCTATAGAAGAAGTACATTACTCCTTATACAAACTCACCTAACTTGTAAAAAATAATAATATATAGGGGCAACTACCCAATTGCTAGCACTGCACCAAATTATCAGCACTCTGAATAAATCAACCAATTCTAAGGTTTTCACTTACTAATTTGGGTTTCCACACTTATAAATAAATAAATGTATGTTTTTGGAATCCTGCTATTGGGAAAATCATACTTTGAGACCTCAAATTGATGGAAATTATGTAAACAAACATTTGTGTCCTGCAGTTTCTTCTGTTTTTGCCTGTTTCTTGTGATCGCCGTTAAGGTCACGTGTTTACATTTTATGATATATCGTATCTTTTACAAATTTAATATTGAAACTACTGATTTCTCTGATATTTGGGATTATATTTGATGATAATCTGAAGAATAGAATTTGAGGTTCTGGTGATTAATTGGTAAAATACGTAGTGCTGATAAATGGATCGAATATTTTGTAAATTCTAAATTATCAGCACTGGTGATGATAAATGGAAAAAAGTACATAAATACTAATTTCATATTTTTTAATGTAAATTACGTTTATTTTATGCAAAGAATTGATTTTGCTTTGTAAAAGTAGTTTATACCATCAAAATCCAAATGTTAGCATGGTGCTGATAATTGGATCAGAAGCATGCTGATAAATTGGTTTCCCTAGAATATCATCATCTCTTCTTATTTCTTTCTATTTATTTTTTCTCTTCTTATTTTTTGTTTTATTACCAGCAGAGATTTTGTATATGGCATGCAAGCTACGACAACTTTAAAGATTATTTTAGTAGTGCGCAATTGGTATGTCTTGATAGTCAACAATATTTACTAACACCAGTCAGATTACAGGACATTTTGATTACTGAAAAAAAATCTGAACGAAAAGGTGTTACAAAAAAGAGATTGACTTGGCCATCGTGCAATAGACCATCGTAATTCGTTGTCATGAAATAGATTAAAAATAAACAATTTAATACAAGAAATGTCAAGAAAAGTACCTAAGTAAAGTATACTTGTGTTTTCATGCGATGGCTAAGTCAATCTATTCTATTTAAAACGTAAAATTAATGTAATATTGATATCATAACAATTTACTTTATAACTTAAGACAGAAGGTCGCCTAAGTAGGGACTTAATAAAATAACCGACTTGGTATTACATGGATCTCATATTTTTTTACGGTACATAAACTGATGAGGTGCGAGACTTAGATTTTTTTACAGAATGTTTTTGATGGTATCTCACTTTTTTTATAGATTCAATTATTCCATTAAACAATAAAATGTAACTGCATCAATAATTTTGTAATCTCATACATTTATATGGGTTTACAAAGTTATTGGTGTGATGAAATTGTAACTGTATCAATAACTTTCTAATCCCATACATTTAGGATTACAAGGTTATTGATTCAGTTGATTTTTCTAGAAAACTGGACCAAATTTACAAAATATTTGATTTTTCCCTTGAGGTAGGTACTAAATACTAATTTTATGCAAAAATTTTAAGCTTCTATGTCTGTTAGAAGTGCCTTATACTTTTGATGATCTGTCAGTCAGTGACAAAATTTCGAAACTTTGACGTGTTATAATTCTTAAATTTATGGTAAAAATTGAATGAAAATTCAAATATACCATTTTTGTAAAATGCCTGCTTAGTATCTGAAAATTCAGGCTTCTTGTTTTATCTACAACGAAGTTATATGCGGTCGAAATTGGCCTGAATGGTTTCGAGAAAAGGATGGTACGGCCGTGACGCTTTTTTTGCTCGACTTATACAGATAAAAGTATTATTAGATTATCTGTAATTGTTTTGTTACCAACTTACTAACTATATAAAAAATAATTAAAAACAGATTTTAATAATGTAACTAATTTTTTTTAATGCAATTTCTAACAGTGATAGTTAGGTGCTGATAATTGGGTTGCTCTATGCTAGTAATTGGTGGAGATGGTGCCAGTAAATGGTGACAGACCCAATTTTTATTCTTACTTGTCTAAATAATCTTGGATAGAGGTCAATCATGTTTTTCTTTTATTATCGTCTTCGTTATTAAATATTATAACTATAAAATTTGCCTTAACGAACAAAAGCCTTTTTTTCACAATAATAAATTGGCTTAAATTAGGACTAACTCTTAAAGTGCTGATAATTGGGTACTTTACCCTAGTTATCGTTTACGACTACTTTACAGTTACATTAACTGCTAAAATTAATGCAACGAAAAATATAAAAAGAAGGTTTTCTCTTAAAATAATTTTAAGTGTGTGCATCACCTTTAACCCTTTAAACTTTAATCTTAATCGATGAGTCATACTTTATGATATATGACTAGTTTAATACCATAAAAACTTTACTAGCATTTTACGGTGATAGTGTAGGAGATATCAAATGATTTGGTGCTAACTGCAAAGGATTTGTAAAAGAGTTAGACTTTTGTGAGTCGTTTCAGTTTAGGTCTTTGAATTTAATAGCATTTTGAATGGGTTCTAAAGTTCCTTTTTATGATGCATCGATTATAGTTAAGATATGTACTTCCAGTCATCTTGAAAGAATAGTATTCTTTGTTTTATCACATTAATATTATAAGTGTGAAAGTTTCTTTGTTTAGATGTTTGTCTCCGTCAATCATGGCGAAACTACTGAACGATTTTGATAAAATTTTGTATACAGACAGGGTATCACCTGACTTGAGTGATAGGATACCCACCCATTTTTATCCCACGAGAAGGCTGGCGATGCCATTGGTAGGAGCTAGTATAAGATATAATATCACGTTTTTTAGTACTCAGAGATTTTCAGCAAATAATGTAATGTATGTGTGCTATTGCTAAGATTTTTTTAATCTAAAAATCCATTCTAACTGACTGATTCCTGAGATATTAATTCTTTTTCTTATTCTTTTTAATATTGACATTTTATTCTGTCCAATAAAGAGAAGAGAAAAATATAAAAACAGATTGAATCAAACAAAGTTCCTCTGTTAAACTCGATAAAACTGCAACATTTCGTTAATACTACCAAAAAATATAAAATTTAATTTCAACCATTTACATTTCGAAATTTTATGATACCATTTTAAATTAAAACTATCCATATGCAGCTACATTTGAACCGTTATCTGGTCCACTTCAATGATACGGGAACTATGAATATTCATAGAGTTATTTACTGAAACTTTACTGAAAACATAGTCCCTGGATTTTCAGCGTCGAATGCATGTAATATTTCAGGTTTTTAGCCAGGAATACCGGTAAAAGCATTCTTTATGCTTCAGATTTATGGATATTATAGGGTCGTTTTTGAAGTGGGATATTTAAAGTTAGTTTTTAGACTAGTTTAAAATTGAATTAGTTTTTTGATGATTGCAGTGAATTTGTTATTTGCCATTTTACAAGTTGCTTCAGTTTCAGTTTTACGGTAAATATTAAAGTTCGATTAATGGATGAATCGATAGTAGGGAAGCCACTCATAGAACGCATTTATCCATATAAGAAACATAGCTTAACTGAGTCCCTTTACACTAGTGTATAGATTATTATAAAAACTGAAACGCATCCACAGCAACGTAGCATAGCACATCTCTGGTGGAAAAGCACTCTAAACTTTGACTGAAATATTGATCCTCTTCTATTTATGGTTGCATAGTTTAAAACAACTAGTAACTATTGTTCGAGTTGTTTAGTTAGACATTGTTTAGTCATATACATAGCACACCTTACCTAGCATATTTAGGTATAAGCATTGATCTCGTAAATACACCTAAAAATAATTTGGGCTTCATATCACAATCAAATTTGATATATTATTCGGAGCTGTATAATGATTAATTATTATGTTATCGGCTTACTCACGTAAGTGTTTGACGCATTATACCGTATGTGCAGTATTCCATGACAATCCCCGCGTCGCGTATCGTGGAGTGCTGCTCATGGAAATGAGTCTCTAGCATAGCTTAAAACTAGTCGAGTTCCTCGTCAATCAGTTACGTTCAGCTGATAACGAAATAATTAATTTAGTATGTCCCACGAAAGTTACAATAATCTTTTGAAATTTCAAACAACATAACCTTGCTTCAGGTATTAACTTAGTACAAAGATAATTTATCACAATTTGGTCGAGTTTAAACATTTAGTGACCAAAACAGGAATGTACATTTTGTCCTAAATGTGTAATTAAATAAATTCCGTTGTCCTAGTTTTCTGGCAACGTGTTGGCGTGAATTGTGGTTAGATTATTAGGATTATTTTTCACAGAGCTAAATTAGTTTAACACGGTTTGTTTGTGCATGGATTATATGAGTATAAACATGTAAGCTTATGTTTTGGAATTAATAAAACAATAATATTGTACTGGTGTTTAAGTTTTCTCTACTTTTTGGACTGCAGATTGTTAAGTATGTTGTATAGAATGTGTTATATTTTTATAACATATACGTCCATCATTTGATTTATAGGTTAAAATAAACATTGAATTCATGTTTTTGAAATAAAATTCATTTACTCCATTCTCTAATTTTTTAACATCCTGTTACCTATCTGTTTGGAGCGTTTGGGAGCGTTCCGTTTACACCCAGTATAATGTTGTCGTTAAGTCCTTAAACATACTTAAGAATACTTCTGATATAAGAAATAATAAACAAAGCACAAATAAAATGACATTTGTCTTCTGCTCTGTATTCTTTGCAGGACCAAAAACAAAATACAATAAAATTATTCGATAAACTTTCTCAACTTGAGAAACTATTTCTATATCAGCCTTTACTCTGAAATTGATAAAATAGACCTTCCAGGAACTCCTAACGAACTAAATTGACTTCCCAACAGTTGACAATTTCCCACCACTACAGTAGGCTATTTCAGGTTTAAGCTTTAACACTTTTTTTTTTTTTTTTTTTTTTTTTTGAGGGTGGAAAATCATCCAATGACTTCTCCCGCCTTGGGTGAGGCGGGAGGGAGTGTCAGACTCTTACTGACTAAAAACCACCCCGTTCCTTCTCCTGCTTTGAGCCGGAGCCCCGGTAACCTTTTACGTTGTCCGCAGCTCCGGATCAGGCATCAGCCCAACTGGGCCCCATCTGTGGTGGTCTGGCTCTTTGAGGCGCGCGCGGAACGCGACGCGCCGTACGCACGGGTCTGGTTGTGGTCGGGCGGCGAGCTACCCTTACTCGCCGTCCGCAGACCCGCACTTACGGTGGCCGGAGATCGTCACGCGATCCCCGACGCCCGGAGTGTCTTCTGCGGCGGCTGGGGCGTGAGGAGGATCGTTCCCTCACGCGCTCCGCCTCCTCCTTAGCTAGCATGACTGCTTCGCAGAAGGAGGAGACGGCGTCCCATTCCCCCTCGCTCCGTACCATGGCCTGAACCAAAGCCGGACGCGAGAGGTCACCGTCGCTGATCACATCCCTGAGGACACGGCGGTGCTCAGCCCATGCAGGGCACACCGCTACTGTATGCTCCACCGTGTCCTCCGGGTGATCCACGCAATGCCGACACCCGGGCGTTTCCTCCCGCCGAATCCGAAACAGGTACCTACCGAAACTTCCGTGTCCGGTAAGCACCTGCGTCAGGCGGTAGGTGAGGACGCCGTGACGCCTCTCTAGCCACTCCTCAAAGAGGGGACTTACCGCTGCTATAACAGCGAGCCCAGCCCTCGGTTGCGACAGTCGTTGCTTCCATTCCGCCATGAGATCCCGCCGGAGCTCATCCCGCCACGCACTGATCTGACGCGGCAGCGGAGTTTCGCCCCGGCGATGCGCCTCCGCACGTAACCTATATACGTCCGCGAGAACTTTCGCCTCCAGATCCCACGGCGGTAATCCGGCAAGGAGGTTAGCCGCCTCCCCGGAGATCGTGCGGTACCCACGGATCATCCGAATGGCCATGACCCTCTGGGATGAAACCAGCGCGCGAGCTGGTCGTCGCCTTAAATTTGGTGCCCACACCGGGGCCCCATAGAGGGCCATGGACCGCACAATCCCCGCGTACAACCTCCGGCAGGAGGCGTTTGGTCCCCCGAGGTTGGGTAGGAGCCGCTTTAGAGCAGCCCCCGTTCGTTCCAACTTGGGAGCCAAACGTCGGAAATGTTCCTCGAATTTCCACCGACTGTCGAGGACGAGTCCCAGGTACTTTATCGTCACCTCGATGCCGATGGAAACCCCTCCTGCCATGATCTGGAACCCACCCGGAGGTGGCGCATTCCCGCGGCCATAAAAACACATGGCCTCGGACTTATGAAGTGCCACCTCGAGTCCCAGCTGCCGGATCCTTGCAACGACTATCGCAACCGCTCTCGTCATCAAGTCGGCCGCCACCTGGTGCGACCTCCCGTGTGCTAGTACTAGCGTATCGTCAGCGTAGCAAACCACGCTGACGCCGCTCGGGAGGTCGGTGCGCAGCACCCAGTCGTAGCCTATGTTCCACAGGAGCGGTCCCAGGACCGATCCCTGTGGAACACCGCGCGACATCTCTCGCCGGTTCCACTCACCTCGGTGACCGGGGTAGATGACGGATCTGTCCGTCAGATAAGCCTCGACTATACGACGGAGATAGGTAGGCACCCGATGATACCGTAGTGCCTCCAAAATGCAGCTCCAGGGCAGAGAGTTGAAGGCGTTGGCGATGTCCAAAGACACCGCCACGACGACCTTACCCCTGGATACTGCAGACCCCGTCGTAAGGTCCCTCACGCGCATGATGGCGTCCACCGTGGAGCGCCCTCTGCGGAAGCCGAACTGGCCGTCCGCGAGGTCCGGCCCTGTTCCCGTCAGGTGCGCGACGAGGCGGTTTGAAATTATTCTTTCAAACAGTTTTCCCACCTCGTCGAGTAGCACGATGGGCCGGTACGCGGACGGAGAGTCCGCAGGGCGCCCCGGCTTCTTCACAAGGACCAGTTTACCCGCCTTCCATGATAGCGGGAACTGGCCCCTCTCCAAGCATGCGCTGAAGAGACCAATTAGTCGAGGCCTGAGAGTCTCCGAAGCCAGGACCCACGCCTTGCCAGGCAATCCGTCGGGTCCCGGGGCGGTGTTCTTGGCGCCCATCCGGCGCACCGCCACTCTCAGCTCTGCCTCGGTCACTTCTGGTGCTGTGTCATCGTCGTCGTCGCTGTGGCCCGCATCGGGCACCGCAGGGGGCGGAGTCATGCACGGAGGGATGTAGCCCCTCTGTGATTGGGGGAACAAGGTGGTGACCACCTCCTCTACAACCTCTGGCCGGAGACTCTGTGTCAGCGGGGGAGCCTGTGTGCGGAGCTTGTCACGCACCATTAGGTAAGGGCGTCCCCACGGGTCTCTGTCCAGAGTCTCCAGCATCTCCTGGCGGGCCTGGTTTTTGGCCCGCCGGATTTCCGTTTTTAGGGCGTCTTTCGCCGCCTTGTACCCCTCATATAACTCCGCCTCTCTAGCTTCCGCGTCCGGTGGACGGATACGAAGCCTGCGGTGCCTAGTGTACTGGCGTCGCGCAGCAACACACGCACTGCGCAGAGCGGCCAGCTCTTGCGACCACCAGTACATCTGGCGCTTCCGCTGTCCTGGACGGACCCGGGGCATCGCCACGTCACAAATCCTGTACATGGCGTCCTGGAGCCACCGTGCCTCCTCGTTAATGTCGGCAGGCCTGTCCGGTGGTATCACCCAGGCCTGCACGATGGCGGCTTCCAGGAATAGCTCCCGGTCCAGTTGCCTCAGCGCCCAACGCGGGCCACATGGGGCCTGTCTGACCGGTGGGTCCGCGGACTCAGCGGAAACATCGAACCGGATGTACCGGTGATCGGAATATGTCTCCACCTCCTCCATGACACACCAGTCGACGACACGCGGTGACAGAGCGGGGCTCGCGAACGAAATATCCACAACCGATTCACCCTGCATCCGCACACACGTGGGGACAGAACCCCGGTTCAGGACGACTAGGCCTGTCTCCAGAGCCCAGTCTTCCACCATCCTACCCCGCGTGTCAGTGATCCGGGAACCCCAAGCCAGATTCTTGGCATTGAAGTCCCCGAGGACAAGCACGGGGAGGGAACGGAACCCGACGACGACGTCAACCAACTCCCTCAGGGAGTTGTGGAACTCGGCGAGAGTTCGGTTCGGAGAGAAATACACGCCCACCACAGCGATCTCTCCGAACCGTGCTGCGACACAACCCCGGCCTCTTTGAGCACCCTCAAGAGTCGGGGTACCGGCGGCGGCCGACGAGATGATGGTCACCGAGCCATCCAAGTCCGCCACCCAGTGATCCCTGGGCGGGACGAAATAGGGCTCGGAGACCACGGCGATATTAATCGACCACTGCGCCATGCTCTGGAGTAGTAGGTCCTGAGCGGCAGCGCAGTGGTTGATGTTCGCCTGGAGGAGGCGTAATGGAGTCACTATTGACAATCCATCACGACCTCCTCGGCGGCATTACAGCCGGCAGCGGCCGCGGCGACAGCAGCAGTAGGGGAAGCGGTTGCTACTGCAGTGGCGGCGGCGGGAACGACGGCGGTGGCGGAGGGTCTAGCCTTGCTCCTGGTTTTGGCAGGAGGGGAGCAGATTCTGCTCCCGGCCCGGTGATTGGCCGGCTTACCAACTGTCGCGCATGCTTGACAGTGTAGCGGGGCGGAGCACGAACCGGCCCTGTGACCGGGCTGACCGCAGCGGAAGCAGCAGTCACTGCGGTCTACCTCTGAGGTGCACTTAACGCTCACGTGGTGACCCACGTGGCAACGGTAACACCTCATAGGCCGAGGCTCGAGCAGTTTGACCTGCGCCGAGACCCAGCCCACCAGGAGCCTTCGACCCTCCTTTATTTTCTTAGCCGCTGAGACGGGGCAGCTCACGACAACCGTTCGTAGCCCCGAATTGTCTGCACGGATGGTGCCTGCCTTCACCTGGTCTGCAAGGCACCCTCCCGTCCTGGCTACAGCAGCTACTATCTCCTCAGCCGTCACGGAGTCGTCCAGGCCCAATATGCGTAAGTCTAGGCACTTGGTGGGCCTGGACACGCGAGCCTCGTCCGTCCCGAGACACGCCCTGAGCCTTTCGGCAAGAGCGTCAGCGGATGGACCGCTGTCCGCACCGGGGACCTCCAGTAGGCGGGCTCCAGTCGCCGTGACTTTCATCGAAAACCCGTCTGGGGCCCCGTACTCCGCGGGAGTTACCGCCGCCTTCAGTTTCGCGAGGACGTCGCCGTACGTGACGCCCCTTTCAACCGCGTCCGGCTGTAGCGTTATCACTACCGCCGCGGTTTTAGGGGCGACAAGCATTGCCGCAGCGCGCTTTTCCTTGCGCCGCTGCTGCCGCCGCTGCCGCTGTTCCTTTTTGCGGCGCTTTCGTCCCTCTTTGGCGGCCTTCCTAGCCTCTCCAACCACTTGCCATTGGCCGCCATCAACAGGAGAATCCGAGACCAGGGTAGGCTCTACTCCGGTTGGGGCAACAGCCGGCTGATTCACTGTGCCCCTGCGCCTACGACCTATCGGCGCCTTGGCAGCCGGTGCAGCCGGAGCCTGGGCTGGCGAGGCTACCACCTCTCTCACGGGCGGTTGGCCTTGAGCAGAGCGGCTTGACTGACCAGAATTGGTCGCCGCTGCAGCTGCAAAAGTTCTTGGGGCTGCTTGTGCTTGACTCGTTGCAAGTGGGGGGCGGAGGATCCTGCTCTCCAGCACGTCAAAACGTTGCTGGAACGCAGCCATTTCTCGCCGCACCAGGCCGATCATGTCAGCCTCCGCTGACTGTGAGGGCTGGCCTCGACCTCCGCGAGCAGCAGCGAGCTCGGCCTTAGCCGACCGAAGCTCGGCCTCCATAGCCGCATTGGAGGCTGTCAACCGGGCCATCTCCCGCCGCATCTCCCCCAGCTCCTTTTGTAAGGCGGTCATCTGCCGCCCTGCTGCTAAAGGCGCCCCGTTTTGCCGAGCGGCCTTCATAATAGTAGCCTTCGCATGTCTCAGCACTCCGTTTCGGGCGTTCTGGGATTTCTGTCCAGCTACCATCCGGAGTGCCTCCATAACCGTCTTGCGAAGGCTAACCTCGCCAGTTCCAACATCATTCTGACCTACTGAACCCTCGCCGCCAGACACCTCCATTTCAGAGGAGTCGGCTTCGGTTGGTTCAGTCTGAGTAGCGGGTATCAGCCTCTCACTGCCCTTTCTTTTACCCCTGCCCCGCGAAGCCGTAGGGATCTTAGGCGCTGGGGCTTCCTGCTCGTTGGAGGACGGCCCCCGACCCTCCTCCAACCTGGGACGTTTAAACGTCCCCCTTTTCGGGCGCTGCGAGCTCACGCTGCGCAGTGAGCAAGCGCCAGATGTGGATGAAGAATCGGACTCAGAGCTCGACACCCTCCATTTTAGGGCCCGTTTGGGCCCACGGAAAACAGAGCCACTCCGGCTCTCTCCAGCAACAGCAAGCGAGCTGAGCTCACTTGCCCTCTCCTCCTCATTAGTTGGTGGTTTTAATTTATTTTTATTTTTTGACTCCATATAAGTCCCACGAGTATGGGGGAAATAAACGGTCCGCCCAGGCAGTGCCCCCTGTACCTGGGTAAGTGTACATTTAGTACTCAACTAGAGGGTCCAGCGGTCCCCTAGCTGGGGGTGCGCTCGCGACTGACATACTCCTCAGCCATGCATACCCTCGCCGCGCACCAGAACTTGGTATTGGAGGAATTTTTTATAGAGGTTATCTTCCTCGCGGTCCAGGCGACCAAGCCAAGACCGTCGTCCCGTTCCAAGTCATGCAACCATGAACTCTTCCCGGATTACGACTTCGACGGCTGCAGTCGAGGCACTACTTGTGTCTCGATGCTACTCGTTGGCAGGGTGAGTGCACAACGAGCACCGCCCTTGTTTCTCCGCCACGTTCTCTGCTAAATTCAGAGAGACGCACGGAAAAACGACCCCACGGAAGCACAGGCCTCGTGCCAACACAAAGCCCGCCGCCTCCAGAACCCATCCTGGGTTCGCCCGCCCCGTCCAGAAGTTAGCTACGGGCAATAGCCACTCCAACCCTATCACCCCCGTTAGGGAGACTATCACCCGTACCCAGGGTGCACCACGGGGAGGTCTTCTGGCGCCGCACCCCAAGCTTTAACACTGCAGCCGAATTTATATTCAGTAAATACTGTTATTCTAGGAATGCGAACACAATTCATAACTATTGCGTTTGGTGGAGAAATCTGATTACTTTACAAGGCTATGCTTTTACGCTAAAAGCATCCAAAAATAAAATCGGACTTGTTTTATTTGTATAGGTAGTTTTCTGTAAAACTTTAAGTATGATGATAATTATGATTTTAGAGAGCGAAAATTAAACAATCACGTTTTGCTGTGGTTAACTATGATTTAACTATTGAAGTTTTGTATTTCTCACATTTAGTTCAGATAATAGACACACACATGGTTTAATCAACTATTATAATAAATGGTGCTGCCATGCCTATTTTGAGGATATAAATAACAATTATGATATATGATACAAAGTCTAGGGTCCTGCCAACAGTAGCTCAACAGTAGCACTACTGGACTCACTTCCTCTACATAGTAGTGTTTTCTCTAATCTCCGTTTGGCAGGAAATTTGAAGATTGCAGTTTAAAAAGCCTGAACCCGATTCCCGGTATCTGTCAATGTGTGTCCATTTACCCGGCTTTTGCGACATACACAGAAAATGTTGTGGTGGATATTGTATTTTTCCATTGGCCATAGGGTAAATCTACTAATAGAACAAATTATTTACAGTCAATTTTCTAGAACATATTTCTTATTTTCTCTCGATACCAACGTCTAAACATTTTCAAGTAAGTTATAAAGAACTTTATGAATCGTTTTCAACGTAATTAATTTTAAATGAACGAAACCAAATATCTGTTAAGAAATTAAATTTATATTTCCTGAGGCTGAAGTACTAAGTGAACGCGAAGGTATTCAATTACATATTAATTGTTTTCATTGCATAATTTAATGATCGAAGGAATTGGAAAATGTATTGATTATTTTTTTAAATTACTTTTGATGAAATTTTCGTAATTCTTTTTAAATTATTTTGACATCAATTCTGAAACAACTTATGTGTCAGTTATAATTGTGTTTTTATATTAGGTTTTTATATAGCTTCTCACTATTTGAAAGAAAAATCTGTAACATAGTTATGGATATTACGTGCCCTTTACACTTTACTTCTTATTTACTACCTCAGTAGTGTAAAGAAAATCTAAGTCTAGACTAATTTAGAGATCTATGTATTAGGATATTTTCACTATATGTATAGCACGAAAGATGTTATTTATTTTATATTTTCAATTCAGATTTATTTTATATACATTGACTAAATCAGAAATAAAGACTAAAAACTATGGATCCTTCACCCTTCTCCTCAAATAATAGAAATTCACACCAAATACATCTAATACATTCAATGATTTTGTTCTGCCATCAACGATAAGTTATGTGTTTCACCGAATGATAACGTTCATCTGTTCGCATTGCACATAAATATTCATTTTGTCGGCAAAATGTATGATACGCATCGTATTTCGTGTCCGCATGATTCACGATGTGAACGAATTAGTTATCTGATTTTTGTTTACGGTTGTAAGCTGATTTTGAATGTATTTTTATTAATATTTTAAATCGGACGTGTTATAAAATATTCGTATGATTTATTTACGTACAGTCAGCTCAATTATTTGGTACGCAGATAAGTATAAATATAGATCGACTTAGTACTAGATTAGTGTAACAGTGGCTACTCTCTGTCTCTCAGTAGCTACTGTCTGTGTAAATTATATTACTATAATTTTAACGAAATATATTCTATAAACATTTGTCGGTTCAGTGATCAATCAATGTTTACTAAAAAGCTAAAAAGAACTCAAAGGATAAAAAGTATAAATATAACTCAAAGCTGTTTTTCATCGTAACAAAGTTATCAAAGAAGATACAAGCACTAATAATAATATCTATCTATATACTGACCACAAAGTGACCACTGAAACAGTAAAGTTTCCTTTGTATCGCCAAAATGTCTCGGCGATGTCCTTGCAAGTAAAACAAACTCCATCTTAGACACAGACAATACAGTAACGTACCAAAGTTCCAACACTTTTAAACTGGGACAACCGAATCGCGAAGTTTGTGGCATATCTATCTATACAAAACCAGTTTACTATGGTCTCGCTTTGCATGATCTTTGCACAGATTTAAAGGTCAGTTTATATTGGTTTTGCATAACTTGATGTGTGATAATGATAGTTATACATATAGTTTAGTATTCAACCATAACGTTTAGCTATGTTTTGTTAGTATTTCAAGGTTCTTTTTTACTAATTAATATAGTGGTATTCCGTGCTTGTGAAATGGATTTATAGTGTTATACATGAAAATGTGTTTAGTGTTAGATTATTATGATGTTAATTTTTATGTTTGACACGTAAAGTTATGGCGCGTGGCATTGAACTACAAGTTGATGTTATGTTAACGATTACATCGCAGATATATTTATATGAATATGGATTGAGTTATAACAATATTTATACAAGTAACATTCCTATAACATAACCTGTACGTTTTTAATTTTCTTAAATATCGTGGTAGCGTTTATAAACATACAATTTCACATACACATGACACTCAAACCCGGAATAAGTATTTGTGGATCACACAAAGAGTGGCACCTTGCGGGTATTGAGAGTTACCCATCTATCGCACCAACTGTGCAGTCAATACTAAATTACTATAGTATTAAATTAATCCAACAGCTAAGTAATCAACACAAAATTTTGCTGCGGAATGTACCTTCATTAAATTCGTCAATCAAACGGAGTTTACTTAATGGCCGAAAAAAGGCCGATTCAATAAATTGGACAAATGAAAAAGGCTTAAAATCCGAGAAAAGTTGTTTTCGAGTTTCGTTGGAAGTGTTTTTCTAATTGCGTTTAACGCCTCTCCATCTTTAAGGCTTCCCACTGAATTAATTTTAATTAAGACGAAAGATTTTATTTCGTTTTGTATAATGTCATTTCGTTTTGTGTTTTTTTTTTGAATGCTTATAATAAACAAAACGGAGCATCATTATTTTTTTATGATATAAGCCGGTAAACGAGCATACGGATCATGTGATGGTAAGCAACTACCGCCGCCCATGGACACCCAAAACACCAGAGGCGTTACAAGTGCGTTGCCAGCCTTTTGAGAGTTAGAAATTTAAGTGTTCATGGAGAATCGGGGATTGGGAAGACTGGGAAGATGGGTAATTGGCCCTCTGAAAACCTCATTCCCACAACGCAAGCGTTATTTCACGTCGGTTTTCTATGAAGCCGTCCCACTCGTACCGAAGCATGGCTCTCCCACACTTAAATTATATTTATCCCCTATTAAAATGAGACTTGTAACAGTCAAAGAGCGAACGTAATTGATCCACGTAGAAGGAGTTATATTTTTATTTCTATTTTTACGAGCTTTCAACGCCATACCAGTCATATAACATTAGACTGAATATCTTTACCCCATCAACACAAATACTAATCAAAATTGAAAATCAACATAAAACTGTTGTATTTAATTATCAAGATACACAATCGGTTTTCATTTCCCCGTAAAGGCGGACAAGTATCAACTTGATTTACGCCGACCGCAATGGCTAGTAGATATGCATCGAATCAATTAGAACTAATCGTTCGAGCAACACACGGGCTGTACAAAACTAGTTTATCATGGCCTCGCTTTGTATAATTCTTCTGCATATTTGAAGGTCAGTTTATACTGGTTTGTATAGTTTGACATGTAGTTGTGTACACGATACGGCTAATGATTGTGTTCCTTTCGAATTGTTTATTGATTTTTTAATAGATTTTCAAGCAACTGATTGGTTTCTAGTTTGCATAGATAATTTGTTTTTAGTTTGTAGTCATGATGGCTCCACTGGAGGGTAAGGCCTACCTTCCTTTCACTTCTCTCTATATGCGACCAATCCTTGTTATAGATGACGAGCTCATCATCTCCTTTTGGAGATGGCGGATGATGATGAAATGAGGATAAGTCAGGTTATATTAAGCAATTGCACTTTAGTGACCAGGAGTACTACTCGTATGAAACACATAGCTTGGCCTAATTACCTGGCTATGAAAAATACTAGTATAGTTATGTTTTACCTCCAAAGTTTGAGACATTGATAGCAAATTCATTTCTATTTCACTCTGAGAAACATTCATTAATAAAAAAAGGGATAATATCCCCAAAGTTGTGTGCATAATTTATTAATGGGCGACAGTACTGGTCAAACAGCCACAAAAGAAAACACTATTAACACTGTAACTCCAGACGAAACAAGAAAATATTACCCCAAAGCCCAATTCCTGGTAGACCCCATCGCGGTACCCTAATTAAATGGGCAAAGTTACCCACAAATGGGTAAAACGTGACTTTACCCAAAAAATTAGGTAACAGACACCATTAAAGTTGATAAGAACGGAATTTTATATTATTATTGGTTTTTGTACTTTATTAGATTAACATCGCATCACAGGTTTTAATATAAACGCTGAGATAATTAATTTATGGAGCAACGCAACGAAATGGTCAATAAATTAAAGACTGAATTAATTTTGTCAGATCGTATAAAAGGTATATTTTACTGTAAAATTTTTGTATCAAATTGGGAAGCTTAAAGGGAATATTTGATGTTATTTTGTGTTAATGCTTCGGAAAGCACGTAAAGCCTTTGGTTCTGATCTCTCTTCAATCGTGCTGTCCCATTGAGTTTAGAGAGTGAGGGAATAGAGATATGCACCTGTACATTTGTGCACTATAATTTTTCCTGCATAGTGGGCTAGTCTAGTTAGACAGACTGACCACTGTCATCGAAATCGATAGGAAGATTTATAATAGTTACGAAAGTAGTATAGTTACACTACTTTATGGCGTGTATTCTCTGAAGGAAAAGACAGAAATAAACCTATAACTCACTTGTCCTTAGTGAAATTAATAGTGATAGTGGCTAAAAGTTTTTGTCACAACCAACTTAGAAATTATTTCCTTGTTCGAATAGAAACATCTAGAAAATTCTTGGGATTATACTATTTTTTCATTATCATGTAATAACGTCACGTAAACCGTTTATAACAAATCCTACACTCGAATAAAGCGCTTTATTCTGAATTATTTATACCAGTAAATAAAACCATATTCGCAATTGAAAAGTGTTCCAGCACGTTTCCGCTTTATTCAGCATGTATGAAGATGCTCGAAGCGATGCACAGGTGCTTGAAGCAATGGGCTTTAAAATATAAACGAGGTTGGGACAAATTTAATTTGTAAATGTTACATGGTTTTGTGAAAATGTTCGCTTTAAAAATGTTTACGTTTTGTAAAAGCAAGAGTTTATGAAATGATCTCTTATTTGGATTGTTATTTTAGGCTTAAGCCGTGTAGTGACGGGAGTGGATACATGTATTACCAGCCGTACTCCTCCTGTGAGTATTACAAACCTCGACTAAAGTACACATTTGATAATCATCAAGCAATAGAACCTTTTAAGTTGTGATGTTTAAAATGACTGTCACGCTTGCATAACAACCTCTCTTGCAGAGAAGATAGACATTCTCACTGGTAGAGAATAGGTAGTCTAGCAGTGGATTATCAAGCTGTGGATTGTCTAGTGGGTTACCAGGGCTCTGACTCAAAAAGCAGGAGTAGGAACGAGGTCGTTTGTAATCAGTAACCGACTAGGCGGGAGAAGCCATGGGATGATTTTGCCCTCTCAAAAAAAACTGGATTATCAAAAACTTGATCATATTTTTATTACGGGTTATCATTTAATGTAGCCAAAAATATCAGAGCAAAGCCGTTCAGACTCAGGTACGAATCACAAGCTTTCTCTCTAAATCCCATATACAAATGTAATGAAAAAGATTTACAAGGCTCAAGCCATAGAGGCATCTTACACTGTGATTCACAGTTCGTGTTTTTATCATTTTAAATTCGGAGTATTTCGATTTTCCTTAACAAAGAACGTCGACTGTGAATGAGTTGTTAAGAGTATTAAAAATGTACGCGTGAAATTCGCAATTACTTGTAGATGGATTGTAGGGGGGATTGTGGTACTTTATAAGATTTTGTTGATGGTACAATGATTGGTTGCTTATTATATAATTATCTTGCTTTTTTAAATAAATTGATGCTGGTAAATATAGGTATTAGAAGTAAATGAAGGAAACGCAAAATTTTCCTAGATTATTAAATGAAATGAAAAAATCCTTAATCATTAAATCTATGATCTACAATTTAACTAAACATTTTGGAATCCTAAAACGTCTGGCGTATCTGTTAAGTTGCACTTTAATCTCTTAGTTTCCTAATTTTGAAAAATCTGTCAAAATTGTTGGCATACTTAGCAAGCGAACTTGAAACATTTTGCTGAGCATGCAGTTTCCTAACCAACAAGACGCTCAAGAATTTAACAGAGAATAATCAACCTAAAAAGGGTTTTCAATTGATTAAAAGATGAATAGCAATAAGATTGCGTTCAGTTATCATAAGATCCGATCAGCGAAACCAAATCCCTTCCTTCCTCTTACCTCGAAAGATGGTGGCAGTATTATATAGACGTTTCAATTAAATTAAACAAAAATTTTAATCCTTTGTCAAACTAGGAAATGTTAAGGTTCGAACGAAGCTATCATAGTTATATTTGGAGGTTATTGTATTATGAACACTTGCCCAGAGTAGTTGCTAGCATTACTGTTTCTTAGAAATCTAATGCTCGATTTTTTTAATTCACAGTCATGTTTAATAGCACTTTGTTATATAAGGTACCTCAGAAGCCTCACAGCAGCGATATCTCAAGTAATAAAATCAAGGATTCAATGATTTCAATAATTTACATTGAAAATATTCATTCATACGTATTTTCCATATGCTGAAAATCTTATTTCAGACCCGTCGGGACTTTGTAAAATGGACTGAAAATATGTGCAGCTACAGAGTGTGCTAGAATATTTTTAAAAAGAATTTAAAACGAAAAATATGTATAAGCGAATTTTGTAACTGTAAAAGTTTTGAATGCGGCGAGGAATTTATGAGTTACCTGCATGATATTTATGAAAATATAACAGTAACGTAATATTGCACCATTAAAAAAAAAAACAGTTTTGATACGTTTTGAAAAAACATTGCCCATTTTCTCCTGTATCGTGGATGCGATTACTTACTTACAAGTTCACATGAAAATGACACTCTGAGGCGAAACAACAATTTGTGGTTCGCACAAATAGTTGCTCCGTGCGGGAAACAAACCCGCAACACGTTGCACGGCAACCGGTTGCCCAGCCACCGCATCAAACGTGCAAATACATATGACTCGTTTAATTTTTAAGAAAATTTATCTAAACCACAAAATCCAATATAACAATTTGAAACACAAAATGATAATAAAATTACCTTTACCAAACAACAAACACACTACAAAAGATAACACAGAACCGTAAATTACTATACGAATCACAAATTCACAGAGGACACTAGTTGCAATTCAAATAATAAATCACCTCATGACCTATGCTTTTTGTCCACTAATTCTCGGAAACGGAATACGAAAACTAATTTCGGTAAATTCGGAAAATTCGGAACAACATAATGTGGACGTGATGCTGCATCCGTGCCACTTAAAGTGCCGTGAAACGGATGTGTGTGGTACTAAATAACGCGTGGTACGCCTCGCTAATCTCTAAACAACATTCTGGTACAACGTGGAATTTACAAAGGAATTTTTGGTACGAGGACGCTGCAGCTTAAGTGGACTGGGAACGTTTTAACTTAACTGTATTTTATTTGTTTTTGTAATACAAATGTAAATAATTATTTTTCTCTTTGGTCCTTAGCAATAAACAACCGATTATAGACAGTATCTAGAAGTAAAAAAAATACTGATATCTTTCACCCTTTAACCGCCTGTGTCGCATATATGCGACACATATTTCCGCGTTCCTGCCGTTCGTGACGTATTGCTGCGAGAGAGAACATGCATAATTGTTCTGTTCTATTCACACGATTGCTCTTCCTTATTTAGTGTAGGTTTAATTTTTGTTTAATAGTCGCGTGTGATCGTTACGGTAATTTATATTTAACTGGGTGGTTAAAGGGTTAGTAGTAGTAAATAAGCAATAAAGTTATTATTATTCATTTCGTTCTTACAGAATGGATGTAGTAACTGAAACAATAAAATCACATTTTAAACCATCTCCCAAAAACACCCTGATTAAACAAAGCATAGCTTAATAGGTAAGCAAAATAAATCCAGTTACCGCCCTTAGCGCAATATTAAAAGAGTTTAACCCAAAGAAAACATAATTACCCGTGCAATAATGTCACAATAGCAAAACGTAAGTCGGAAGCAATAACCGTCCGTGTTTTCGCACAAAACACTGGGAAAATGCAAATTGTTAAACGAAGCTCGGCCTTGGGTGTGATGGGTGTGCATTTCTGTTTAGCACGTCGCGCCTTGTGACTGGATTATGTTCCGAATTTACCGAGATGTGTGAAATTCGGTACATGTTTGGTATAATTTATGTAGTGGTTTTAAAATGTTTTTATTGGTTGGTTAAAATAAGTTGTTAATGTTTAAAACTGGTATATTTGTATATTGATGACGGATTTGTGAATAAATAATCTGTTTATACAATTATGAATTTTAGAAAATATCGAAAATATTTTTATAAAGAAATATGCTCACATTTACGTTTAATACGTTTTTCATAACATTTTTTTATACCTACGTATTAAATACTCAATTTTTTCATTACAAGATTAAAGTAATTGAAATTTTAATTAAACCACCAGCTCTCACACTATATTCATTGCTACTTTTTACCCGACTGCCAAGGAAGGGTTATTATTCAAATGTCTATATTAATCTAAATTGCTTAAGAAATGTCTTTTCTTCAAATACTTTTAGTAAGTTAATAGAAGAAACTATGCTTATCAACTGAAATAAACTGAAATCTGTCGCCATTACAGTGCTGCTGAAATTAAATTTGAAACTGCAACTTTGTTAATGAAATAACTTTGCAAGAGTTATCACGTGTAATAATGATATGCAGAATATTATTGTTAGTATGCAGACTATTATGGTATAAAGTTAAGTACATTACGTAGGTGTAAAGTATATTAGTTCAAATCAGTGGATATTGGAACTGTTTACAGAATCAGATTATTCAATTTGCTGTGCCCGACAGGCTCCGTAATTGTGACTATATTTTGTTCTATTGTATTACTACTTGTGTATATTATGGATGCAATAAATACTTGATAACTTGAAAT
Source organism: Spodoptera frugiperda (assembly GCF_023101765.2). NCBI lineage: Eukaryota > Metazoa > Arthropoda > Insecta > Lepidoptera > Noctuidae > Spodoptera > Spodoptera frugiperda. Next base: position 11,389,432 of record NC_064214.1, on the reverse strand, counting down.
GTAAGATAATATTTTCCAAATCTCGAGATCCATCTTCATTTTAAGGTCTTTTTCATTTTAATTGGAACTATCGGATCGATTTTCGTTACTTATCTAGCTGAACCCGTCAGATAACAATTCAATATATAAAAATAAATATGTAAACAAATAAAGAGCAACAAAAAGCTCGAACATCTATCAACAAAACCTTGACTCCTTATCCCATCGCAATAAAGTCGCAAATGCGATGAAAACAGAATTTCCATTACGCATTCTCGTAAACAAAGAATACAGAATGTAACGTAATGAAACAATAGGTACCTGGTACTTTTAATGAATGAAACGACAAAGGAATATGCACTGACTATTGTGTGGAACGAATGTACTGAATTAAGAAATGCTTTGTGACTCTGGCTTAAGTACCGGCCATTGTAAAAGAAAGAGTAAGCTTGTATTATCTATCTTTGGTTTTTGATTCGTAAATATAGGGAAGGTATTTTTATACAGTGAGATAATTATGCTAAATTGTATATTGTATACAGCTTCCTATTGTAAACTGTGACTCCTCTGGTGTTGCGAGTGTCCATGGGCGTCGCTGATCGCTTACCACTAGGTGAGCCGTCTGCTCTTTTGTTTTCTATTCCATAAAAAAAGATGCTCGACTTGTTTCAAGCCAAACCGGGACTCATAGTCAAAAACAGTATACACTGCCGACTTATTAAGTTTAAAACATAGCTTGGGTGTAGATACTTAATTTGAGATTCAAAGAACCTAAAAATTCTTTGACACTATTTTCAACCAGGTCTCAGAGGATAGTCCAACTTGAATAAAAAATCAAACAGACATAAGTAACGATACTGAATAATTAAACTCAATACAAACTCGCCTAAAAATCTAAAATGAGAAACTTTAAAAGCATAATATTTCTAGAACTACAACGACCTGAATGCATTAATTATTTATTTATAGTTTCTCTAAACATCGAGTCGACAAAAGCACTTAAAGTTTTGTCAGTTTTAAGTAAAAATGAGCGACTGAACTTAGGTATTTATAGCTGAAGTCTGGTCTAGAAAATTCAGTACTAGACTGAAAATTTTAAAATTAGTTTAAAATTGGTATAGAAAACTTATATTGGATAGGAAATTGACGGGATATTGTGGTATGTGGTCGGCAATGTTTCTATTGCTAAAAATATACATTTATTTTATACAAGCCTTCCGCCCGTGGTTTTGTTCGCGCTGTCTTAGGGAATAAAGTATTCTAGATCTCTCCCGCTTGTTAACTATTTACAGGAACGAAAATAATGCCATTAAAACATCATAATTGCGAATCCTATTTCAACTTAAGAAAGAGAAACGTAGTTGCATATATTGATGGCCACGTAAGAAAACAACGTCAGGCCTTTTATCCCCGAAAGGATAGACAGAGGTGCATATTACGGTAAAATTACTATTGATCAAAGTCAAAGTCAAATTTATTTATTTCAAATATACCAGGAAGGCACTTTTAAACGTCAAAGCAAATATTACAATATAAAGAAAACAAAATGTCTGTCTGTCGGTCAGTCCTCTAGTGAAGCTATTTGTAGATATTATCTATTATATATGAGGAGAGGCCTATGTCAAATGCCTATGTAAAACAGGCTGATGATGATGATGATGATGAGGATATTATATATTATCTTACATCTCCTAATAAGTGTCACATTAATTAACGTTAGATCACAAATTAAAACAAAATTATGGCCTCACGTGAACAATTAAGGTGATAAGTCTATAGTAAATGAAACAATTTACACGTAGGCCATATTTTTATTTGGCCTTTGCAGCCATTAATATGCATGGGGAAGGGACGGGATTGGCCGGGACAATGAGCTAGGCACACGTGGTGTGCGTGCTAATTTAAAACCGGTTTTTGCTGGATTTGTGCCGGTTTGAACTGGTCAGGGCTTTGGTGATTACGCGATGAGCCTTTAAAGGGTAGGGACGCGTTTATGAGTTTAATATATAATATAAAAAAATAATGAAAACCTTTTTAGTGCTGCGTGAAGATGATAGTTACAAAAAATAGGAGTAAAATGTTTAGTCTTTGTTATCTAAATGAAACATTTATATAATTGAAATGTTTTGCGAGATACCTTTTCTTTAGTTAAAGAAAACAAATTTTGCCTTATAATGTGGATGTTTTGTAAACAAGTATCAAATATTTCGTATCTCATCAACGTTTGATCATTATTAATACTAAGTACACACTTCTACCTACCCATCTACTAAAACAACAGCTCAGAACACAACAAACTTTTTAAACCTTCAGCGATCCAATCAACAGATTTTTTTATATAAAAAAAAAACTGTATTCGATATTCAAACGCAATATAAAGCGGCCAGTACAGGTTAAGTAAACACGTCTCACAGAGTAAACAAAAATAAAATAAAAAATAGTGTTTATCCTGCACGGAGGTTTTATGTAACAGTTGACGGATGAAAACTAGGGCTCGTGCAACGTAGATAAATCGTCGTTTGTAGGTAAGCTATATGTTAGGCAATTTGACACGAACTATACATGTCTCTGTAGCTAGAATTAATGCCTTTGAGTTTGGTTCAAAAGCTTGTTATAGGAGAGACTGTCTCGTTGGTCGAGTGGTCGCAAGTGCGACTGCCGGACAAGGGGTATCGAGTTCCATTCCCGGGCAAAGTGTCATTGGGCTTTTTCGGGACAAGGGGTCTCGGGATCGATTCCCCGGTCGGGCAATGTAATACTGGGCTGTTTTCGGTTTTTCTAAAATTCCGTAGCAGCTCGGAGTTTGAAATTGTGCCCAGTATATGGCAATAGGCTCACCAACATTACATGAGACTTATAACACAAATGGTGAAAAGTAGTTGTACGGCATTTTGTTCTATTACAATTGTAGGTAAAGCAGCATTACGTGCCATAATGTGCACCTCTGCCTTGGTTTCTTTTCAATATATACACCACATATATGTTAAAGTATAGGTATTTATAGGGTTTTAATTATTAATGATCTTAATCTGTTACGACGTCTAAAATATATCAGTATACAGTAGCTAATTCTTGGGCTATATGTCTACTTAATTAATAAGATTGTACCACAAGTAGTTACATGCTCCTTTCTAGTTTCGTCGAATAACAAATTGAGAATTTCAACTTAAATTCCCACATCGAACCTTCGTAGTTAGACGAAAACTATTCTGGCCCCAAGCGAAGTAAAGATTTAACAAAGTGTTCCACTATTAACAACATTAAAGTTCTTACTTGTACATTGTTATAAGTACGTGTTTGCCGGCCGGTTACACGAACTTATGGGAACTTAACAACTTATGGGAACTTTAACATACTTGGAAAACTTTTGTTACTTTGATTTGATGGTCCAATTAACAAAAATACTATTAAGTCTTTGACTGCCAATAGAAAACTGTTGAAAGCAAATCCTCCGCTAACGTCGGTCACCGGTGACCCCCGTGGCGTTTAAAGTGTTAACTAGCTTCTGCCAGCGGTTTCGTCTGCGTTCCCATGAGATAGTATATCTATAGCTTATAATTATATATTTAGCTCACATCTATAACACCCATCTTTCCTTATAAAAAAAAAAAAACATAGCTTAGCTGAGTCCGTTTCCACCAGTGCTATGCTATGGGTACCAATGAATATGATTGGAAGCCAAACGCATCCAAAGACACGTAGCATAGCACTTTTCTAGTGGAAAAGCACCCTGAGGTTACGGTAACCGCTGATAATTAGGCACCTCATAAACTATGTTGGTTCAGAAAATAGTATAAAAATAAATAAATATTATAAATAGTATAAAATATATTTTATTAAAATAAACTATTGTTAAAATCCTTTAACATCAGTAATAGGATTATGCTTTCTATAGCCCTATCAATAACGTCACAAATCCTATGAGCTGGCTATACGTTAGCCATCCTTATTGCCATCGAACGAACAAAATGGATCCTTTATACGTCCGATATTAAAACAGGAATATTGATGGGACGTCGCCGTTGTAAATATTGTTCTACAGCGTATATTGAACCTTTTGTTTGTTGTTTTAAAGTTTAATTAATGTTGAACGTTAAAGAGCGTGTTGTTGCTACTGATTTATTTATGTGTTCGGTAATCTATAAGATATTTTTTTTTGGAAATGGGAATCCTTTTCAATTATCTTTACCGCCTCCATTTTTTTATGTCAGGTAATATCACTAAAACCTATTCCTAAGAAAAATACTATGAAAACCGCATCAAAATCGGTTCAGCCTAACTCGATATAATCGTGCACAAATATACATACATACAGGTCAAACTGAGAGCCTCCTTTTTTAAATCAGTTAATATATCTCTTATCTCTTATGTCTTTTTATATTAGTCTTGATTACAATTAAAATGTCATTATGAAAATAATTTAGAAACTTTTTAAGACAAAAATTCATCTAATTGCATTTTTAAGTAATAAACGTTTAAATAAATTTAAAAGTTAAATTTTAATTTATTCAAAGAAGCAACGGGGTTTTAAAATAAAAATGTGTTTTAAAAGTTTTATCGCCAAAAATTTAATTAGTTTTTTTCTGACTAATTTATATGAAAATGTTAATTTAAGATGAAACTTGTGAAACTAAACAAAGGACATACATTATTTTTTATCTATTTTCTCGCGGTTTTGCCCTCTCAGCTCGGCTCCTATTGATTGTAATGTGATGTTGTATAGCTTATAATCTTTATCAATAAAAGGACTATTCAACACAAAAATAATTATTCAAATCGGACCAGTAGTTCTAGAGATTAGCGCGTTCATAAAAATCAAGAAACAAACTGAATATTTGGAGTATAGATATGGTTTTTTACCAAGATAATTATAATATTCATTCCCTATTCATACACATTGTTCATTTTAATTCAAAAACTCTTCTCATTTGAAATAAAATGCAATTTAAAAAAAATATTCAATATATAATATGCATTGTACGTTTTATTTCTACTAAACTATGCTAGTATAGGTGCTAAAACAGGAAATTGTGTTCATTCTCGTATATATGTATGTAAAGCACACTAGTATTTTATTTACAATTTATAGTGAACCCCTCCTAAATTTATGTTTTCACATGCTTCGTAAAAATGGAGGATTCCATAAATTAAACCAATGCTAGCAGTGTTTTTTATAAACAACCAAGGCACATTTACCTATATATACTTATATATACCGTTTATACTATTATGTACTCGGCCATATAATTAAATTAATGAAATAATATTTAGCTGCCTAGTTGATAAACTTGTCACTATTACGCGACAGTTGAGCTCAGGCTCTAAATTCAGGGGTTAAATTCCTAAATTGAGCAGAGCATCATTAAGATTTATTTTTGTTTCTGGGAAATTTCTAACCGTACAGGTAATTGGAGATTTCAACTTGCGTCTATGTGACAACCTCAACTGTATTACGTGGGACTGGATATAACTGTACCCTAAGCACGAGTTTTCTTTACGTTAAACGAGAGCATGTTCGGCGCTGTGATTGGTTGGTTCATTCGCGCCGGCCAATCAGTACCCTTAGTATGCGTTTACTTCACGTTTCAAATAATCGAAACAAGCCGCGTTCGGTGCTCTGATTGGTTAGTTCAATCGCGCTGGCCAATCAAAGCACATTTCTATCTCGTTAAACGTAAAGCAAACTCGTACTAATGGTACTGATTATGGTAAAAAGTGGTTGTAACAAACGTTTTTATTACTCAAGAGCCTAATATAAAAACAGTTTACGTTACATATCCCAAGAAAACATACCTTGTTATATTAGTAGCTAAACCAAATCCACCCAACTTCGTAATTAAGGTTTTCAAACAATTTTCCCAGAAATTTGGATTGCTTCATTAAAATATTCCAGTAGTGCTTCCCTTGGGGCGTCCTATTAATCCAAAAAGAGAATAAAATTCTTCAAAAACAATAACTCTGTTTTGCAAATTAATTTTTAATAAAATAGGTATATTATCTATCGGATAGCCTCCAGCTAATCTTGTTGGTATCGTTAATTAAAAATGTATTTTAATACGAAACCTTTAAAGGTCAAAGTCCATTAAAACATGTTATGTCCAAGAATGAAATATGAAATAAATTTATACAAAGCTAACTCAGATTTCTTTTTTATGTAAAGTGTGTTTGTAACATCTGCCCTTTTTTATATTAAAAAAGTGTAAATACAGGTATTTATTTGAAATGAAACTTTTTATACAAAACCTTTGATGTGTTATTTATTTTTATTATGAATCATATTTCGCTGTTTACAGCTTATAAACAGATTTTTAGGTACATACAATATTATATCGAAATATTTGAATTCGAATATTCTATCTGTCTAAGTTTGGAATTACCAAATTTTTATTGAACTTTTGAATTAACGTAAAATATACAAACCCTTAAAAACTGCGAATTCTCATCAAATGAAAAGTTGTTTTTTATCCTCGAAGAGGTAGGCAGAGAAGCACACTACGGCACATAATGCCACTGTACAATGTACGCCCACTTTTCACCATTTTTTATCTTTTATGAATCTATTGCCATATACTATAGGCATACTTGCCATATACTTTGCACAATTCCAGACTCCGTGCTATTACTGAGAATTTTTCGAAAAACCGACAAAAGCCTGGGCTACTTTGCCCGACCCGAAAATTAAACCCGACCCCTTGCTTGGTAGTCCCATTTGTGATCACTCGACCAACGATCTCGTCTATTATATTATATGTATTTTAAAGTTTGTAAAATCAAATGACTTATCTTTAAATACCACACAAACAAACACAACGATAAAAAAGAGAAAACACATTTTACAAACTTTTAAATAGCATGCGGATCACGTCAGGAACAAAAACGAGACCTATCTATCGTAGTGAAACTCATTGCTCATACTGAAGCCGGGATTGAGCTCCCTCGAGGTTCCTATCGCGAATATGGAACATGCTTCTTTATGTATATGTAAAGTTTATTACATTGTATTACTGTTTGTGTTATAGTTTACAGTACCTTTAGTATGAGTTTGCTTTACGTATAAAGTAATCGAAACGAGAGTGCGTTCGGCGTTCTGATTGGTCGGCTCGAATAAACCAACTAATCAAAACGCGGAACCCGCTTTCGTTTCGATCTCGTTAAACGTAAAATAAACTCGTACTAAGCCTTCTGATATTGATGATATTTTGTAGTGATTGTTAAAAACCATTTTTGATTTCAATACCAAGGTCATAATAGCATTTTGGTGAAAGGTTTAAACTCGTGTGTTACGGTGGTTATTAGAAATAGAGTATCTGTAGCTTTTTATGCGAAAGGTAGCATACAACATAGTAGAAATACAACTCATGAAAAAATACTAAACAGCGTATGAAATACTTAAATAAAACTTAATGTACAAAGTGGTGTACTGAATTGATGTTGTGACTCCGTATACAGTCAAATTAAAACCCAATTTATGTATATGATGACAAGTGACTATTAATCTCAGACCTGTTAGCATCGTAGACGTTAAAATATTCCATCAAAATATGACAGGAGGTTAATGACATGAGTGAAGATTCTTAGACACGGTGTCTACTTAATAAAACACGGTAGTTTTTGGCAAGAGTCCAAATTCTTCCGTCAGAATTTGTCTAAATATTTTGCTGATCTTAGTGCTAAGATACAGGAGAATTGACAACCTCATAAATATTGTCACAATGGGATCAGAGGAACTTAGTAATACCCTTGTTTTTCCTGGAGAAGGTAATATTGTATTTCTTGTGGTCCGGAGAGAAATAATGTATGTAACGTTGTGGGTACTAGGTAAACGTATCGATCACTGTGATAATATTGGAGACGATTTTTGGAACTTTTATTTAATTTACTAACTAATTGGTTCATAATATTTCTTCATGTTACTTCTTGGAAAGCCCATAACACATTCATTGATATTATTATCACAATTTTCTTGGACGTTTTCGATTCCTAGTGCAGTTAAATTGCCCGTAGAAGCCATTAAAACTGTAAATATCAATTACACCTATGTTTTAAACCGTAAATTCTCAAAATCGACATTAAAATGGCTGTAAAATAACAAATTTTTGTCCTAACGACACAATTTTTACAAGGCAAACAGTATCAACAGCACTTATCAAATATTTATGTATGTTACACAGATTTTTTAAACCAACACATACGTCATGCTGGTTCACACATCCGAGTACAATATACAACGGATAATCTCTTTAACAACTTGACTCTTTCATTTCGCCCCCCCCCCCCGTATATGACCGTGTCATTTAATTTTTTCGCTGACGCCCCAAATATTTTACGATGGAATTTTCCCTTGTAACTCTGTGTCGCGTCGATATTTGTAATGGGAAGCTCTGCTTTTGTTTATTTATATAAAAATGTTGAGCTGAATTTATGTATGGTAAACAAGAATTTGTTTTCGTAGATGCTGCAGTTTTTTAGTGGTCTTTTAAAAGTTATGAATAAGCACTGCCTATTTCCAGATCATTTAAAAAAATCATTCAATGGTTGTATGGAAGAAATGACCGTGCGTGATAAGACCACCCATTGAACTCTAATTATTATTACAATGAAATGTGTTTATGTGTGTGTAAAGTAACGGGTGTCCCAACAAGAACGCAAGATTTAAATTTGGCGGCATTCGAAGGGTCATTGTTTGACATTTGAACAAGTGTTATTTTTTGTTAGTATAAGGTACGAGGTTAGTAAAAATGGAGCGCTACACGATTGAAAATTAAGCAGGTCAAGCGCAAACAGTCAATCATAGTGTTCGGTATCGTAAAATGCTAACCAGTTGTTTCGTACCTCGAATTAAAAAAATGGATTTGGAGGGCATGTGGTTTCAACAAGATAGCGCCACATGTCATACAACCAGAGAAACAATTAAATTGCTGCATCAGTCATGTCCCGGTCGTGTTATTTCACGTTTTGGAGACCAGAATTGGTCGCCTTAATCATGTGATTTATCAACATTAGACTTTTTTCTTTGGGGTTTCTTGAAGTCGATGGTTTATGCGAGTAAGCCGACGACCACTCAAGCCTTAGAAGGAAATTGGACGCTGTATTTATGAAATACCGCATCATTTATGCAAAACGATCATTGAAAATTTCATTAAAAGATCGCGTATGTTTCAGCAAACCAGCGGCAGCCATCTGCCCGATGTATTGTTCCATAGATAACCTCATACTCTCTACTTTACGATATTATAAAGCTTTCACGATTTTTTTTAAAATATCTGCGTTTTATTTAAAATTTAAATCTTGCGTTCTTGTTGGGACACCCTTTATAAATAAATAAATATTTTTATTTATTGAAATTTTATCCGATACATTTTAATATACAACTAGTTGGTTGTTATTAAATTCCTGCAAAATTATATTATAAACTGACTTACTAATGAAAAAGAGTTCCAGGAAAGCATCAATCCGTTTTTAATGGTTACTCAGAAGGAAATATTATTTCCTCAGTTCCAAAAGGATTTCACTTAATAATATTTTAATTTATTTAGTTTCAATTTTATGATGGTATTCAGATTTCAAAGAGAAATTAAGTCATTTGAGAAATACTACACTTATTAAATATTACTATATTGATTCCCGGAAAGAAAGAACAAATAGTGAACATGGGTAATAAAAATATTCTTATATACCTGTAAATAAATCTAAAAAAGGTTTTGTTACTTTCGAATTTAAGTTTCAGAGAAACATGAACCATAATTTGTACAACATGAGATTTTTTTAAGTTACCGATGTTTTAACCAGATTTCAACGGCCATGGTCACATTTTTGTTCATAAATGTGTGAGAACAACATTACAGTATTACAGATATGACAATTTGATCATATAACGCATTTATTATAATGTTACACTCAATGTTAACAAAAGAAATGGACGTAAATACCACATTTGTTTGTTTTTCGAATATGAAACCTGAGATTTAAGATATAAGCGTTATATTTCCTATTTCTGTGTCGAATCATGATTTTTTATGATTGGGTTAATCTTTTTTTGTTTGAGTATTTTGTGTTACTTATTCTTTCTGCGGGTGTAATTAACTGACCAAGGGATTACACGCCGTCAAAAGAGAATGGGCAGATACGCACTCTTATGAACTCGAACCTTTTAAACTGCGATATTCAAGCCCACCGCCATGCGCTAAGCGTGGAGGTTATAACAAACACGCCTTATATAAGGAACTTTAAATAGCCACTACACACTTACCAAGAAGTGTGTGTTTGAAGATTACAATAGTGAAGAAATTTCGTATCCTGGACCAGTTAATTAAATTTTTCAATTAAAGCCGTGGTTGATACCAATCACCTTATACATAGGAGACCTATAGTCCAGCTTCAGCGGTTATCAAGTCTTACTCTATTGATGATATCTAGTCTTACTCTATCTCTATTGATGTAATGAATATTTATTATCCAACATTTAAATAATACCAGAAAATTTTATAATATGTTTTTAAATCTGTTAAAACCAATAATCTCGTAAGGCTTAACGATACTGTACATAGTGTAAAATCAGATTATCTGTCGGGAAAGACGGAGTGCCGCTCATTAGTTAATGGTGTTGATCAATCTTCATCAATTAATCGCCCGCCTCTATGATGTAGTGTTAACCTCTGCTTAGTACCGTTATGTGTAGGTGTGAATATATTTATGTAGACGCACTATTAATTAGTCTGCGTATAAAGCGCGTTTTAATGTAGGATGAGCTAAAAATAGTTTTATCTAAGTATTGCAAAATTGTTTGCAAATTTGTTAATATTTTACATGTTAAGTATCTAATTATTGTTATTTTTTAAACTATTACTAATTAAATAGTCGTTAACCCTTTAACCGTCTGTGTCGCATATATGCAATACATTTTTAGTGTCCTTACTGCTCGCGTCGTATTGCTACGACAGAGCTGTAGCGACTGTATATATTTATTGCAACTTTATAACTAATGTCAATTTTCATGCTTTGATAGTTAACTATCAAAGCGATATAAATCTGTCAGTTTCTTCATTTTAAATGAAGTACCTATTCCTTTTCCATGATACCATGACATGCCTACTTTCCATAACATGCCTTAAATACAGTTTAATAAGGTTCTAAATACAGTATAATTTCTTTAAACATTCTTTATTCTTACACTCTACGTCTAAAGTATCGCAATAAATTGCTCCGTTCAATTTTATTTACTTGACAAGACGAACTCGGAATGCTAATATTGATAACGTTGTACTAAGTTCATTTGTAACGTGCGAAGTCAACAGCAACTGACCCAGTTTGGTTAAAAGAAAATTAAACTCAATAGGAAATGACTTTTCCTATACTAACATTAAATAATTATTACATAAATGACATCGGTTACTTTTTGATAGATCGGGCCGGAAATTAAAATTTTTTGGACGAAGTTATTTTTCGTCATATTTCCGCGTTTCCCCCTTTTTTTGTTTTAAAAGAAAATAAGTTATCATGATTAAGTTTTTTTCGAACACATTTTGTATACCGTTCAAGGATGAAAACTAAAATAAAGGATCGACGGATATTTGGAGAATTGTATACAATTTCGGTAAACTTGACACTATTACTGAGAATTTTCAGAAAATATCAAGAAGTATATTTATTTTGGGCACCTTTTGTCGTATTTGCAGCTAAAAATATATAAACAATAGAAGGTAATTAAACAAATTCTTAGAGTTAATACTCAAAGCTTGTCTAGCTTTATAAACGTTTATTAAACGTACAATTATTTGAAGTCTGTCAGTTTTGTGTTAATATAGGGGATGTGGGTATGAATTGTTTAGGTATTAATTAATTAAATTCTAGGAACAGATGTAAGAGATAGATTTCAGTATTAAATTATCTTGATTTTACGCTAAAGGAAGATCTATTTTGTATGGCTTACACTACTGTTATAACTAAGTGTTTTGAGTAAATTGAAAAGATAAATTGATGTAGACTGTATTTCATGTTACGTATAAATCAAGGAGTGTTCTCTTTCGCACTTAAATATGAATTAAAACTCATTGGTTGAAATGAATTGAACATTTCAATAAAATTATTGTTACATATTGTAGAGTATTACATATTTTTTTGATAGAGACAGGACGTAATCTCTGTTAGTCAATACACCATACTATGCACTTCATAATAAAGTTCACATTTCTATATCATCTACTTTTCATTTGTTTTAATATTCGGTGTCTCGAGGAAATTATTGTGGCTTCGCTGCGCTCCATTGTTCATTGGTGCAATCTTCATGAATGAATGTAGCATTGTACAAATTCCGACTAAGAACTTAAACCTTCCAGTTATTTTGTCAATATACATATATACAAGAGACTTCTAATAATATACATTCAAGTAATTCCTTCAAAGAAAACAATCAATGTTTTTGTATTTTCCTTAGTATTGTAATCGATTTTCCGAACAATTACCACGATGTCATTGACCTTTTCTAATTTTCCCTAACCCGATGGAACAGGGTCACCGAACGGTTTAATATTGATGCAAAAGCCGTGTAAAATGTTCAGAAGACACGGGTCTCTGTTCATCCCACATAGGAGCAGTCGACGGTTGACAGGCAGCCTTCAACCCGAACGTTTAGATAGGGAAATATGTCAATTTACATCAATCTTACGGGATTTTTCCATAGAATTGTTTTCGTTGCTTGTTTTCAAAGAGTATTTTGTTTTATGAGTATGATGCCCCTTGATAAGCTGCTTACGTTTGCAGTGTTCTGAGTTTGACGATTTTCTCTTTAAGAGGTTTATTTGTTTTGTAATTCTTCGAAATTGTTTCGAATACTTTTCACGGTTTATTTTGAATACCTTTTGTTTGCCATTATTTTAATGTGAACCGATTTATGTGTTTTTAAAGTATCATTAATTAAATATGTATAGACTGTCTTGTTGCTTGAGTGGGTTTGATTTCCGGGTCAGCCAAACTATTGCTGGGTTTTTTGGAAATTTCTCAGTAGAAGCACGGAGTCTGGAATTTTGTTCGATATATGGCAACAAGCTCGTTTCCTATTACATAAGACTTATAATACAAATGGTGAAAAGTGGGTGTATATTGTACAGTGGCATTACGTGTCTTAATGTGTCAATGACTTCTCTCGCCTTGGCAAGGCGAGAGGGAGTGTCAGATTTTTACTGACTAAATACTATCCCGTTCCTACTCCTGCTTTTCGAGCCGGAGCCCGGGTAACCCGCTGCTCCGCATCATCTATAAACAACCCTATTATTTAGTATAATGTGGATATATTTACACGTTTTTGAGGATTAAAAGACGAGATATGTTGTTTTTACAAAGAAATATAATCCCTAAAGGTTTATTATTACAATACATCTAACATGTAATTGTTGTTTTCAAAGCGGTGTTGTGTAAACCACCTGCCACCTGAACATTAAAGAGAAATATGAGCTTAAAAAGAAACATAATTAGGGTCGTTTTGGAATGACACAATAATAGTACCAAATGTATATTTGCTTCGAACTGCTACATTATTAAAAAATAGTAGTATAGTACAATTTAAAATGTTTTTATACGGATACTTAACAATTAATTTATAATACAGTTGTTGCAAAATCATCTTATCGAAATTGTAATCTCGTAATCAATGTTTAGAGTTTTTTAATAATTCAAAAGAACATACATAGATGCAGGTCAGACCGAGAACCTCCAATTTTTTGAAGTGGGTAAAAAAAACTTGCTTAGTTTTGCCATAGTAACTTAGTAAATGTGTAGTTTCAGAAAAACCAAAAATCCCTTGACTAAATCTAGTCTCAAATTTAAATTCACTCCCATATTCCACTTTCGTCAGTAAATGCTACCTATTTGCATGCTTGACGTGAGTGCCAACTTGATCTTGTCCTAAGTGATTAATAGCTGTAACTTAGGCGACAGATTCCAAGCAAACTTCGCTTTGACAAGTGGCTGATTAATTATACCTAATCATAATGTAATATTACACAGTTTATCCACGGAAGAGGAGTTGGTAAAAGTGTGTATATTGTAGTATGTATGGAATTATGCAATGTACCTTTTAATTCCTAAAAAGGAAAGCAGAGGTATATTCAGTGATAGTTATAATTATGCGTTTCTTGTAATAGGGGGATATATTATAAAGATAAAGGTAGAGAATATTTGATTTAAGTGTATTACGTGATTTGTTCTTATTTTACAATGTCATTGTTGCACTTGTTGAATCTCGTTCAAATAATTGTATTGCTACTTAGTTTTTCTGGTAAATTAAAACACAGTAAATAAACTCAAAGCTCCATTATTATTTTATAAGCAGAAAAAGCAGAATCTTAAATGATATAAAACCGAACATCTAACTTATTTATACGTTGCTGTGGTAACCCAAATATTATTTAGTATATCCGTATACAGTTTTGACAGATTCGAATGTCCTCGGGGCTTCTTCCAAGGCCATTGTACCTATGCATAGAGCCTTTATAAGAGCTCACAGAAGGACCAGTTTTGGTCCTTTCTCGATGTTCATAGTTCCAAAACTTGCAGTAACAAAATGACAGATTTATAATTATAAAGATATTTTGAATAAAACACTCAAGCTATGAATATGCCACGTTATATCGAAAAACAATACTTTTGAATCCAACTGTTGAATCTAGTACGAAAAAGACATGTTGCATCAAAAACGCATTTTTTTCTAACCAAACAAAAATGACCTTGAACATTTTCACAGCACTAAACAACAATCGAAACACACAACCAAACTGACCTACTGTTTCTCATCTCGATTTAAACAGCTGAGAGATGCGTGCGGGGTACGGTGGGGTGCGGGGGTGCAAAATCAATAGAGGAACCCTGCCTTGCCCCGCCCCTCCAAAACATGTACCCTCAGTGTGGGTAGAAGCTTTTTTTTACATTACACACTTGATTTTTCATGTATACTTAAGTATTTTTTGAGTGTTATGTTTAATAGCCTTGGATTAAGTGGTTTGGTAATGTAGGGTTTTTTTGCTGAAAGAGTTACTGTTGTACAGTAATATGTAGATAGGTTTTAGTGGTAGTATTTTGTGGTAGAAGGCTTGTATTGAATAGCGTATGTTATTGTAGTAGAGTTCTTGTACACAATTTATGTATTGCTATTTATCTTTGAAGAGGATGAGATAGGTTTTAATAGGTACCGGGTAAGGACGGGTTATTTTGACCCACTGGAGTAATTTTGATCCAAATCCTATTACCAATAGGAATCTAGAACGAAGTGTATATTAGTTTTTCATTGCTCTAAAATTTGGGATCAAAATTTTCGCCTAGGGTAAAATACCGTCAGTCAAAATATAATCAGTTTTCGAAAAATTGTTAATGAGAACTGAATTATCTCAGTTTAGCCATTACATAACGGCGCGCCTTTTACTCCCTGAAGGACTAGGTAGAGGTTGCATAATATTCAATGTACCGTCCAATTTTCACCATCATTTTGCATTATGAGTCGCATATAATAACGGATAACCTTAATATCGTATAATCTATAGGTACCTATGTTACTTAATACTATCATTTTAGAAAATACAGTATTCGTTTATTATAGATTAATAACCCTTTCAGAGAATAAATAACAAGTCAAATGTGTGTATATTAAAACACGCTTTACCTCTAGTAAAATTCCATTCAATAGCCCGGAACCCGTGGGAAGGCGGCAGCTGATACATTTATTCCCATTCAATAGCTTCACCCCCGTGCCTACATAGGAAATTTAACCTGTAATAGGTCTGTTTACTGTACAACCATCCAATTATATACGGTCAAGAGGTATTCACAAGCATATAAGCAGATGTCCCGACCTTTCATTGAGTTCTAAGAAAGTTTTGCACGTGTATCATAATTTAAATAACAAATTGGGGAAGGGAAAAGAACTTGAGTTTTATTTATTTACTTACATTGTTTTGTTTAGCTTTTCTTGCTTTTTTTATTGTGTTGTGTTAGGGAAACAAAATAAAGGGAAAGAATTGGTTGATTGTTTGCATGGCGCAAATAAAATTATTCACTTATGAATAATAAAGTTACGTAGCATAATATATACAAATGTATATGAACCCTGAAAACACTAAATTGCTTTTGAGAACAATGGTGGATAAAGAAGGAATTTGCAATTATATGTTTTATTTAGATTTTAATGAATGAGCCAAATCTCTATGCATGAGATGTACTTAAGGTATTTACATAATAGAAATAATTTAACTGAATGATATAAAAACTAAATAATAATAAAAACTATGACTAAAAGAAATTAAAAAGAAGGAATTAGGTGGTTATAATATTGAAGTTCTGCGAAGAATTAAACATTTCTTAATGACCTTTGAATGTACTTAAAATCGAATTCAAGAACCTCATTTTCTAAGTTTTCTCTTAACAAAGAACTTTATTAAGTTTTACTGGCGGTTTTATGACCACCTCCGGAATTAACTTGGAGGTCGGTTGTAATAGTATTTATTTTAAATTATAACTTATGTATTCAGTGGGAAGGGAAAGAGTTTGAAATAGTATATAAGAAATAAGTATATTATATACCTAGGTTTCTTTTTCTTCTCCTCTTATAATATCTTCTGATTTATTTCGTTGTGGGATCCATGACAGTTATTTCTGTTCCTGGGACGCGCCGGACTTACTTCAGTGTTCCGATGTTTTCATAGTTGTATCTACTGTAGATCCTGGCTTACAGGAGTTACAGTGGTTTGAGAGGTTGTGGCGGGCTTGTCTCATAAAAAGATATATATACCTAGGTATTATTAGTGTTAAAAGTTTCAAATCACCAACCCGACTTGAGTGATAATGATGATGATGGGGATAATAATGTTTAAACATTATAGATGTCAGAAACTTTGTACTGGAACTTTGGCAAAAAACATACACCTATAGCTTGATGATGTTTATGTATATTATTTATGCTTCAAGAAGGGTTTTGACTTGTTATTAAAAATGTTTCAATAGTGTCAAGAACAACAACGCCTGACAACATTATTAACTAGTAAACCCACATTAAATAATTATTAGTAGCTCACTAAATATCTTTGAAACGAGAAAATTAATAATAATTTAATTGGACCCTTCATCAGAATATGCTGTTATTTATCGACGTTGCTCTTTGAATTCCCCTAAAGTTTAATTGGAACGGTTATATACTTGGAAATTCTCCTTGTTTCCTTCAATAAAGGGTTTTACATGGGTCAATGTTCGCTGTGGTTAATCAACAATCACTTTGTCTTAGGAAATAAAGCTACGCCATTTTAAATTTGATAAATATCGCTAAGTGTCTCGTTTATGTTTTTGGATTATGAACGTTAAGACCGACTTTTAAGGTTTAATCTCTGTTTTGGATTAACTTTCCTGTTTGTCTTTTGAACGAAATTGTGATTATTTACAATAGGGATGATGACGGGGTATGAAAATTAAAAATCTTTTTATTCCGTCAGTTAGGTAATGAAAAAATATTAGACACGTATTTTTTATCATATAAGATAACCATACTTACATAAAACGAATCAAAGTTTAGGAGTGAGAGCAAATACGTCATTTCTACGTATTTAGAAGTATTGACGTATTGACAAATTACTATATCATACAAAATAATTTGTTTTCATAAGAAAATAAATAATACGTGTCTAATATTTTTAAATAATCTACAAGACGGAAATTAAAATAAAAAATATCATGTCATCTACCCTATTAACATTACATTTTTATAAACGACAACAAAGAATATAACTATATTGGTAACACAATTTTAAGTATTCTATTATAGTAACATTTAATAGAGTCGCTTGTTGCTGGGCAGTTTAGACATCAATTTTAGATGAAGTGACTCCAATGCATCGTAAAATAGTAAACCAATACTCGTTTTTTAAGCAAACAATTTAGGTCACCTGTGGCTTAGAACATTCTGCTTGTCTGTGAATTTACTAGACATTTTCTAGTAAATTCGATGTTGAGGAGTGTCCCTAGACTATACTAGGTTTGTTCTTATGAAATATAAATCTTTTTTTATTAAACGTATAATAAAATAAAGTCTTGTTAGGGTTTGAGAAGAACTTTCAATAGCAAACAGACTATTACGAAGTGTTATGTTGGAAAAATATGATCAGAAGGTGCATAAAATTTGGAACAGTGCCCAATTTGGGCAACAGGTTCGCTTCCAATTCGATTAAACAAATAACATAACTTGTGAACAGTGTCTGTGTGTAAAACTTTTGTCTATCACTGTGAAATAACGTAACTTATGATATATCACTAGAAAAAGGCTTTCCTATATAGAGATGGCTGTATCTCTTACGACAAGCACGCTTGAGGATCGTAGTTAGGGTACCATTTTTTTAAACATTTCTCCAATATAGTACTTCCACACTAGCTCCGTACGGGAATCGAATCCGCTACACGTTCCAAGGCATTCAGTTGGCCAGCCACCGCACAAGTCATTAGTACTTAACAAAAAGAATCACGACTATATTGCTGCCCGATCTTACAGTGGTGACAGTTTTAAGACAAACCCATATTTAATAGTAACCGATAAATCATGTAATATATTCTATTACGTACGAAGAAAACTTTAAAACTATGAATGGCATCATATTTGTATTCAACCCTTTCAACACCATCTTCTATCTAACTGCAAATCTATACAGACTAAGGTTAATGGCGAAGCAAGCACAATGCATCAATGCATGACAATGATGTATAGATCAATAGATGTCCGACCATATTGTTGATTGTCACGCACATAAATACCAAGTTTCCTTCACTGTATGGTTGATACCAAAATGTTTGTATGTTAATTTTAATATTGGATGCCTTAAAAATGTTTAAAATTTTATTGTGATAGGGTCTTACCGCCGTACTCAGTCATTTGATGGTTACTTAACCCACTCTTTAGTAATTGTCTTTGATATAAAATCATTACTAAGAAATAGTTTAAGTAATCATTAAATGTCTCTGAGTACGGCAGTTACAATTATTTTATAAGGAGTTTTCATATCGTACTTTAACAATATTTATACAGAAATACTCTCTTTCTTCACATACGTTTGTCAAGATCAAAAGAAAATGCCTCAATAACCCACATTACAGGCAAAAGTAGTTTACAGCCACAAAATAAACATTACCAAATGATACCAAACAACTTGGTCTGGCAAATCTTTGAAGGAATAAGGAAAAATACGCGATGACAGTTTGGGAAAGTACCTCGATTGATTGAGGTCCCCATTTGTTGATTTGTTTAGCTATCTATGTTAGAGAGAAAGCAATGTTTTGTTACATATGTTTTTGTGTGTAAATGAGACTTTTACTTCGTAAGGTCAAGAATGTATTTTTTTCTTGTATCGTTTATTTTGAAAACGATGCTGGAGTGGGTGTTTAATGTTTTTGTTTCTTGCTTTTTAGGCTTGTGAGTTATTTTTGTTTGTTTTCGACAAATATTCGATCAAATACATTTAATGCTTCCTTTTTTATCGAATGGGCGGCGAATCACCTGATGGTTCCTTGATTTGTAAAATCAAATTTTAGTAGCGTTTTTTGAGAGGGGAAAATCATTCAATGACTTCTCCAGGCTTGGGCTAGGTGAAAGGGAGTGTCAGACTCTTACTGACTAAAAAGCTCGAGCTGGAACCCCAGTAAACCCGCTAGGTAGTCCGCAGCTACGGAAATTACTTTTAACGTTTACCTACGCTTAATTTACTTCAGCCAGAAAATAAAATTACGTATGTAATTCCAGAACCATCACATGAATTTTAAACACAAAACAAATAAATCGTAGACAATACGAGCCCACTCATATTTTGAATTCATACCTTTATAAATTAAGGTAATATCACACTCACTGAATTCATGTAAACGCACCTACGCACATAATTACACACTTATCTACATATAGGTTGATGACTCGTGAAATTTTATAGGTACATAGTCACACATTGAGCTATACATAACCAGTATATCATGGTCTTGCTTTGTATGATCTTTTCCCACTTTTTACGGTCAATTTATACTGGGTTTGTATAAACTTAGGTACTTTAACTTTATAACAGTACCGAAGATAAATATTTGTGTAGGTAGCTTGGATTTTTATGGTTATGTTATATTTGAGCTTCTTATTAGATAAATAAAGGGTTTAATGATATGGAAACTAAGGTTTTGATGTCTATAATAAATATGTATTTAGGTACACTAAGCTAATTAGGTAGGTGTTATAGCTAATCTGCTTTTTCAAAGAGAATAACAAATGTATAAGTATTTTTGTCAGAGTAAATAGTAAATAGATATCTTTACAGTATAAGCTGTTATTAACCATGAAATGTAATAAAATGTTATCTTATTTTTAACTAGAAGCCCTCACTGAGTTCAAGGTGGTAATTTTTCCTAGCCAATTTTCTATTTTTACTCGACTGCATTTGTTGTCTACTTAGACAAGAGAAGGTACTTTACCTTTTCTCGACCATAAAAATACAATAGCGGTTCTCAGCATTTTGGACGTCGTTTTATTATTTTCCTCACGACAATAAACAATCAGTACAAAAATCTATAAATATTAATTAAACTTCTGACTTAATCAAAATTGCACTTAAAACATTAATTAATAAGGTACAATCTAATCTAGTACCAGTCGTAAAATTTTAATATTTAAATTCATACCTCTATTCGTCACCATCATTTTCCCTTTAGCCCCTAACATTTAATATGCTACGGGGTACTTATAATATAATTTTATAATTTACTTTAAGTACCATTTATGTAATAATATCTGTGTAATTACTGCTCTGTGTACTGCTCTAATTGGGTTATGCTAATTACGGTCTTATTTAAGATTAAGCTAGCTTTGCTGTGGCCGGGAAATGGATGGGTTACCGCATGGTTTTACCGCTTTTGCTATGGTGTTTAGAAGTCTCCTGTTTGTATTTTGAATTGCGTTTTGCGTAATACATTTTAAACATTTCAAAATAAGATGTGGACATTTAGTGTAAGAATGAATCTGCTATTATAAAAGGCTCGTGAGCGAGCTTAAGGATGAGCTCAGTGGAATAATTTTAGGCTAGAGATAATATAATTAATAATGATGTCATATCTAACATTAATAATAAAAAGATGATAAACGTGTCTCTACTCACAATTTTAAGTAACAAAAAACCTCTGAAATTTTCATATGGTATTGTAACCACACTCACTTTCGGATTCAGTCTTATAAAATACTGACGTTAAGCAACGTTGTGTTTCGTCGTGTGAGTGAGGTTACTTGAAGCCCAATGAATCCTCTCCCCAATTCTCTCAATCCGTGAAAGCCCAACAATCCTGAAATTCCGAACCCCCTAAAGTCCACGAACGCACTTGGAACGTCGTTGGTGTTTCAAGTGTCCATGGGAGGCGGTGATTGCTTACCATGAGGTTATTCGTCAGCTCATTTACCATCCCATAAAAAAATCCTTCAACATTTTGTTTTCAAAGACCATCCACGTGTAAAAATACAACCAACGTATACGCAGGTTAACAAATTTAAAAATTCTACTCAAATAAGTCGACTGACGTTTAGAAACCCACGTTTTCAATTACATAGATGATATACAAGTACCTATATAATGACCTTTCAAAGGTCAGGTTTGATTCTGATGAGCTGATTATGACAAACAAATAATTTGTACGAGTTGCCCCGAGGCCTTATTTTGTTGGTACTTTGGTACCTACCTACAATTGGATTTATCTAGAACAAATACGCGGCAATCAGTGAACGGTTTCGACATCGTTTGTTGAATTTGTAAAAAGGGTGTATTATAGCTTTAGGGTTTTATTGTGTATTTAAGTTCAACGATATTGGTACATTTAATCTAGAATTGTAGACAAGAAAAGCAGATGTATGAGTACTGTATATTATTAGTTAATTTGGTACACAATTGAAAATGACTGATATTCAGCTGGGACGATGAAATATTCTTCGTTCGCACTTCTACTAGTTTCGTATATTCAGTACAATCCCGTGGCTACTCCTGAACGAAACACGGAAATGTTGCAGTGATTCTATTTCGTCAAATATGACGGGCTATGAAATAGGCATGAACATATTTTGTCAAAAAATACCAACACACCTTTCAACAAATCAGCCGAAACATTATGTCTAATATCTCTATTTAGCTGCACACACAAAATATCATAACAATATCCAGTAAAGATACATCACCACGTTTGTTAAAAAAGGTATTCATAACGCGAACGTTGGATCGATCGAGGTTTAAACTTAGTGGTGCTACAATAAGGTTGGTGAGTGAATAATATATGAGGATCCCAGCGTTGCCCGGAAGGCAATGTGTACGAAAATCCTATTTTAGAATGTATCTTCACAAACAAAACTCGCCGACAGATAAATATTGTAGCATCGCGGTTCGTTTTCAGTACCTAATCCATTTACAGCGATATTTTTGCTTAAATTTTAATTTTAAATTTTATGATTAGCATTTTATTTTGTACTAGCTTCCGCCCGCGACTCCGTCCGCGCGGATGTCGGTCTTTGCTTGGATGTTTTATTTCTCCATTTTGAGTAACTCTGACAATGACATCTTATAAATAGGTATCTATTGGACCCAAATACGGCTAGGCCCATAATAATTAAAGAGATCCTTCTATTGAGCTACTGCTGTTGAGCTCGCGTTCTGTAGTATAAAACTGAAAAATTAAGTTTTTTTTACGTATTTTTCCAGGATAAAAGGTATCCTATTTTATGCCCAGGGTAATAAGGTATACCAAGTTTCATCGAAATCGAACCGTTAGTTTTCACGTGATGTGATGCCTGATCATACAGACAGATAAAAAGAATCACATATTTGGGTTGGTATCGATCCAGTAACACCCCCAGCTATTTATTTTTTCAATATTTTCAATGTACAGAATTGACTCTTCTACAGATTTATTACATGTAGGTATAGATATAAATTCATTTAGGTTGGATACCTACTTACTATTCCGCCGCAAACGAACGTTATTACTTATACCGTACTAAATTTGCTAACTTTCGCTTAATCCCGGAAATATCGAATTCAGTATTTACGCATTTATCGTAATTCATGTGGTGTTTCTGTACCGATTTCTATGATTCTTTTTTAAATATTAAATAGGTAATAATGTTAACATTTTTTAATTAGGGATGAATGAGAGTGTTATAAACGTAAGAGTAGACAAATATAATCAGAAAGCTCCGAACTGCTAAGCTATCGGGAGTTATATGTGTTATTGTGAGTCAACCATAAGAGATAGACATTTGCTGTCGTAGAATATTTTTTAAACAATTTTAAGGAGAATATTTCCGTCATACATTATTTCTGTGTAGCTTTAACCATTAAGGCTGCACACGCGATGGAAACTTAAAAAATGGAGTAAGTTCTCCCGTTTTCCCAACATTTCTCTTCACTGCTCTGCTCCTATTGATCGTAGCGTGATGAAAAGTATACTATAACCTGCCCAGGAGTATGAAGAACAATTGTACCAAGTTTCGTTGAAATCTGTCCAGTAGTTTTTATTTCTATAAAGAACATACAGACAGACAGACAGACAGACAGACAGACAGACAGACAGACAGACAAAAAATTTTCTGATTGCATTTTTGGCGTCAGTATCGATCACTAATCACCCGCTGCTAGTTATTTTGGAAATATATTTCATGTACAGAATTGACCTCTCTACAGATTTATTATAAGTATAGATGCATACATTTGGTGCCGTATTATAGGCTTTGAAGGTTATGATTTGATGTATCAGGATTCAAACTTTTCAAAGAAGTAGTAATAAGTAAGACCCAGAATGTGGACAAAAGTCGCACTGAGGTGTTCGATGCAGATCACTTCCTACATCATTGACGGGAGAAGACGTCACGTGACTGAAAATACCAATTTTTTTGGAGGGAGGAAAATCATCCATTGATTTCTACCGCCTTGGGCAGGCGATAGGGAGTGTCAGACTAAAAAGCACCCCGTTCCTACTCCTGCTTTTCGAGCTGAAGCTTCGTTAAAGCGGCTAGATAGTCCGCAGGGCTCAAAATACCATAATGATGATAATTAAGAAATTAAAATGTATGAGTGTCACTTCTGCCCTAAAACATCGATTATTTTTATGAAGTACTTCATACACATTACGTAAGCAAAAAACTACCAACTACCATTTGCATCAGATTTTTCGTTTCATACGATAAACGATTTTCATTTTTCTCAGTAGATGAAAGTAGTTACGAATTTATGTCACATGTCGAAGCGATATTAAAGTTTTAAAGCGAATGATAAATAAAGTTTACGATGTCATAAACAATATAATATATGTCATAGTGATGATAAACTGTCACATTAAGGGCAAATGGGAACTTTAAGATCATTTGGGGATTTCGTTGGATTTTTTAGATAAGTTACTGTGGTATTATAAGTTGTAGTCATTATGTATTTATTGTGTACGTGCGTATAATAATAAATTATTATTCAATACTAGCTGATCCGGCAAACTTCGTTTTTTTTCGCTCCATTTAAACCTTCACTGGATTTCCGCAAATACTTCATAGCCATATCGGTTCAGCCGTTTTCGAGTTTTGGGCGAGACTAACGAACAGCAATTTTTATCCTCTCTATATCTAGATCTCTATTTTCAAATACTAATCATAATTACTATTGTTACAATTTTGTTTAGTGTAATTTTTTATAAATCTGGAGAGTTTGTTCGACCGCTTTATTCTCCGCTTTGTTGGCTATCGAGAAAGGCACCTACCTGCTCTTTACACGTAACGAGCAATATGTGAACGTGGGACTAGCATAATCTTTAGCCTAATCTTAACAAAGTACGAAAGTATAATACAAATAAATTAACATGAAATATATACTTTGGAAGTTTTGCCCCAATAACTGAAGTTTAAAGTTAGTAAACTATACAAAGTATACAATCTTAATCCAAACTCCTAGCAGTAAGTTAAGGCAGTTATTGCATTATTATTGTGTTGCAGTAACTATTGTTCTCGGTTTTAGTTAGTTTCAACCATTGTGGTGGTTTATGTACCAAGTTATACAAATGTAAGATTAAGTAAATAAGAAGTACATATTATTATAAGTTTCGTGAGACATACTAAATTAATTATTATTTTATTGGGTTTCTCGCGTAACGGTTTGATGAGACACTTGACTAGTTTCAACCCATGATAGAGGCTCATATTCATGAGCAGCATTCCAAGTCGATGCGGCAACAGTTGCGCTGCTAATGGTTACTCGAATTTCGCGTTCATCGCGCCCTCTGCCTGGAAGCATTTATTCACCTTATCTTAACCAATTTAAATTACCTGTAGAGTGAGTTTAGCTTGGTCTAAAGTATTTTTATTATTTGGTTTAAATACCTATAAAATGTACAATCATAATTTACAAAAAGTTAAAAATAAATATGATTATTCTACGCACCAACAACGCAATTAAACCAACACCCATTTTCCATGATATATTCAATAATAGACAGGCAATATACCAAGAATAGACTTCGGCAATTAGAGGAAGAGATGAATTCATAACAGAGAGGAACAATACACCGTAAATAGAACGCGGAACTCGGCTATATATGAAAGAAAACCGTTCAGTTTACCGCTTGTCTTACTGACAGTTACGGGAAACGACTGACGTACCAATGAATTAACGATCAGTCGATCCGCTGCTAACCTTTTACTATTTGTATTATGTGGGTACACATCAACCTATACAAATCCAGTATAATCTGACCGCTGAATATGTGGAAAGTTTTATACAAAGAGAGACTAAGATATACTGGTTATTTACCTTGATGTGCGGTCATGGGTAGACGAATAAATACTTAATGAAAGCTTTGGTTTTTGATTATAGACTCGATGTACGCAAAGAGGGATTTTTATTTAAGTGGTATACCGTGAAAATTGTAGTGAAAGGGGTAATTTTTTTGGTCTATCAAATTATAGTTGTTTTTTTTTAATGTCAAAGTTAAGTTTGATTTTACTTAATAACTGCCTAGATTGTTGTGAGTTACTTATTATAAGAGCGTTTATGTTAGAACTTTACTATACTTATAATTTCGTATCGTACGTATTGGATTTACCACCCAATTCTTCGCTAAACTAATGGAATATCCTTAGAACTAAATTAACTAAAAAATCACGGTTTACTCACGTATATTAATGGAGAAAGGGTCTACTAGTTTCAACCCTAGCGTGACGTCGCCGGGTCTGCGTACGCTGCTCATGATGAAGATTCTCTCTGTTACTTGAAACTAGTAGAGCTTTTCTCTATTAATATACGTGAGTAAACCGTGATTTTTTAGTAAATTTATTATGTCTCACGATAGTTATTATAAAAATATCCTTAGAACTATTAGTACATATCTGAAAACATTTCAGTCGTATTTCTGAAATTATAAGAACTAAACAAAGCTTATACAACCAGTTGAACATTTCCTATGTTTCACAACTTTCTTGTCATATGCTTCCCCATTCTTATATGAATGATTAATTTCAGAAAATGTTTTATGAGCTACACGTTTTTTCGTTTCGCAGCACATTTTGAGGTATTACAATCAAGTTATTTGTGACGAACGTATTTGTCATGTGTTGCCTCACGGGTTTCCTCGCAATAATAAGGTAGCACGCATTGTTATTGCTTTTTGTGAAGGATGTCATGGGGTGAAATTGTTTGGAATAAGGAGTAGATTTTTTTTGGTGTTGGTGGGGTGATGTTTGGGTTACACTTATATAAATTGTGTAATGTTAAATTAAATAACTTTTGAGAAAGATTAGCAATAGGGACATCAATGCACGAACGAAGTAATTAGCTGTAGATCAATGTGAGCAAAATTTGTGATACTGCTTTAAAAAAATCAAAAATACTGCTACTGCAAAGTAAATCTTAAAATTACATAGAATAGAAATAAATTAGCATATCATTGCTTAAGTTCTAACACCGCGAAGTAATTTTAAACCAAAACACGTAACGCATGTCGTTCAGTAGATAATCACAATTTATTTCTAATGTCCTACATTACTAGTCATCCCATTGACCCATTTATTCTAAACTATTAAATTATTCTCCAACCATTCTACATAAACATCTAGCTCATTCAATCAGAAATCGATCTAGAATGTTCCATAAATATAAATAAGGTGGCGTATTTATTTAGTGCTCACTGCCCGCTGGGTCGTAGCTTGCAAATAAATCTAGCACTATCTTAGCAAACCTTACGATGCTTGTTGGTAGTAAGAAATAAAATACTCGTAGGTAATAGTGATTTCTTATTTGCTTGTTTCCCTTATTTATATACCTATATTTACAATAGTTGTAATAATATTATAATATAAGCGTGTATGAAATGTGTATACATATATAGCCTCAAGCCTGTCTCCTATTGGAGGGGATAGGCAGATACTTTGGAATGCCAATTGCTAGGAATCTGCATAACGCTTTCACTTCATTAACAGTCGTCATTTGGAATGTACATTAACAGAATTATGTATCTGACAAAATTAAAGTCGGATTTTCTATTTTCTCTGTCAATTATCATTTGAATACCTATATGTATTGTACTAACAATGTTTAAAGCAATGCTTTTCTAAATAAAACTGAACAAAATTTCTTTTTTAATGTTTTTTTTTAAGTATCTATCCGTATTTAAAGTAAGTTTATCGAAGATTTCATATATTATTATGAAAATACTTATTCAGTAAACTACTTATTATCACATAGTCACTATGCATATTAATATTACCCAGACATGGCTCAATGAATTTTGCAGTGTTATGCCATAATCCTTAATATCTTAAGCCGCTTTTCCTACACTTTGATATTAAATTGCACGTCGCAAGCTAGAATGCGGAGTCTGTACACTAAACTAGCTAAGATTTTCAGAATTATGTGTAAGTTTAATACCTGTTTACTCCTAGGAGGTTTAACCAGGAAAATAGTTATGAGAAAATACACACATTGAGTTTCTATTCCGGATATATGTATATTTTTTCTTTTCGGTGTCTTATAATGTAAGTTTTTCGTATAGATAAAACACTTGTTTTGAAAAAAGGAGATCGTGGTCAATTTTCTTTACCGCTTCCAATATGTTTAAGTTAGGTAATACTCGCACAAATCCTAAAAAATGTCTAAGTCTATGCTGAAAACTGCATCAAAACCGGTTCACATACATAATTAAGTATATACTGTATGTACCAAACTAGGAACCTCCTTTTGTAGGCCACACTATGATTTGTTCCGTGTGGAAATAGATATTACTTGTGGATCAAACCATAGTGCTAACCATGCAGTCTATTCCGGATAAATTGGAAAATCTAATTATACTTTTCCCAACCTGCAAGTGATACAAAGTATTGTATTAAATTGCAAATGACAACATATGATAGTCTAGTGCGTTAAATAATTCATATTGCTGTTAAAATGTGGGATCAGATTAACAGATTTAATACGGCTATCACGATTATGATATTTATTTCATAACCAATTAATATTTGTTGAATTTGACCGCATCGTTGAATGCTGTGTTGTGATTATGGATGAATGCGCAAACGGATGTCATTTTGAGGTTAATTTGTTTGCTAACTGCGTTTTATATTGATAGAATAAAAGATTAATAGTGTTTGTGTGTTTGGTGAAATGTGGATTAACGAAGTGTTTTATGAATTTGTATAATGAAATTGTCTAAATAATACCTATTTGTTTAAAAAAACGTACTTACGGTATGATTTTCTCCTGTATCGTAGGTGCGTTAACAAATATACAAAAATAATTTATGGATCACCCAATGAATTGTGAGCCATGTGGAAATTG
Source organism: Spodoptera frugiperda (assembly GCF_023101765.2). Taxonomy (NCBI): domain Eukaryota; kingdom Metazoa; phylum Arthropoda; class Insecta; order Lepidoptera; family Noctuidae; genus Spodoptera; species Spodoptera frugiperda. The sequence continues at coordinate 11,360,618 of NC_064214.1, read as the reverse complement.
ATCCTATCTTACAATTTGTGCAGAAACCAAAGCCTAAACCTAGCCTCTGTGCCAACCGTGCTGTCGAAATATTATATCAATTTTCAATAGTAAGCATTTCGATTAATTAAATGTTACACTACTGAATAGTTACGTTTGTTTTACTGTATATGAACACAGGTAATGTTAAGTACGAAAAAAAAATTCACAACATATTTTCTTTTTTCTGAAGACTGTCCCATATGTGGGGAAACCCATTGATCACGCGGTACGATAAAATATATGGCGCTTCGAGAGGATAACTGCAATCTCTAGGATAAAAAAATGTTTCCTCCTATAAAATATTCAGCACGCTCTTATATAAATTAACAATAAGGAAGCTATATACATTTTACAGCCTTTTTCTTAGAAAAATAATACTTACATACTGCATAGATCAGTAGCCCAAGATGTGACTGTTGTGTTAGAAGGTTGTAGGTTGCCTGGAAAAGGACATCATCACCATCCGCCTATAAGTGGCCACTGCTGTACCAAATGCCTCTTTGCATACCGAAAAGCATGAAATGAAATCTTGAGACATACAAATGTTAAAATTTGTCCATTTTCATCTCATAAATTGTAATCCTCAACGATCAATTCAATTTTTTACTCTTTCTCTGACAATCGTTTCCTTGTCTCTTTAGATTATCCTTTTGTTAAAACCTCTTTTTTGTCTTATAAAAACATCGGAACAATCGGTGTGAAATGAAAATGGGGCCCTACATTTTTCTATTGAGAATGTTTCATATTGTCAAGTATTACACAATGTATGTGCACGTGTTATATACATCAAATTACTTTGAAAAACTCAGCTATACTACGTAACTATTGTGACTATTTTTTACAACAATGAAGGGATTACGTCTCTCCATGACCTTTTGTATTTATTTCTGGAAAAAGTAACTCCTTGAGGAAATGCTAAATATAAATAACTTTTATTTGTGTTTACTAGGAAATATTATATTATAAATAGTTGCCGGCAATTTATTTGTATGTAAAAATATAAATATTTGGCATATCACCCAAGAGTATAAGTTTTTAATAAACATTAAGTATACTATATCGATTTTTTGGCTAAGAAGACACAACTCCACTTCTGTTAATTAGAAAATGATAACAAAAAGTTATTTTAGTGACACCCAAACACACACACATCCTTGAAACATATAAAATAATAATATAACAAAACTAACACTAAAAATAAAAGGATTAAGAATAAAGCTAAAGTTGATGGCTTTGCCCAGAAACTGGGTCAAGTGGACTCGCCTGCCGCATATTTAATCATTTCAACTTCAAGGACAACTGGGACCCTAACTAATTACTTTCCTAACTTCGGTAGGCAAATGTACAAAGGTAGAGTAGCTTATATTTTACCAATTAGCAAGCAAATTATTTATTAAACACTGCTTTAATTAATTATGGGCGCTAATCTTGGAAAGAGCTGTTCTAAGCTTGCTGTTGCAAGGAGGATACTTAGATGGGATTTCAAAGAGAAACGCTGGAAAACTGGCAGCGACTTAGTCTCGGTATAATGTTGTGCAATGATTTATACTTCGTTTGGAATAGCTTAAAAGGAATAAAAATTAAATGCAACAAGCTAAAAATTAATATTCAAGGAATTTTTCAAACATCAAGTGAGATTTTTAGAACTCATTATCTTGGATCCCATAGATATTTATTATGAGCCCTCGTATAGCAAAAAATATAAAAAATGTCTTGTGAAAATGTATGGCAATTAAAGACATCAAAGTTAAAATAAACATTAGCAATTGGTTCGTGTTAATAAACCATTTATCTATACACAATACCCAGATGTTATCTGTTTGAGTCTTTGCCAATATAGGCGGTAACTTAGACCTGATACACCATGATACCATGCCATACCACGCCATACAAAGGAAATTGTATAAATGGACCTTCATATAAAACTCTATGTTCAAAATATTGCAGTTGACGTTCTGCAAATCGATGCTAAATTTTATCTTAGGTTAAAATATTATAAGAACAACAGACGACCTGATTAAGGTCGCAGGTAGCCGCTGGATGCAGGTCACTTACAATCGGCCTATCTAGAAATCATTGCAGAAGATCTAAAGTTACAAAACTTGATAGAAAAATTTGATACCATCCAGACTCTAAAAGCCAAAGTAGAGATTAAACATTGAAAAACCCATATCCAAACACGCACCAAGATAGATTATGTATGTCGGCGCAACCACATCAACTAATCAGAGAAAGTAGAATAAGTTTGGTTAATTCACTTGATTGTCCTGAAAATCAGTTTATTAATCATCAGTTGATTATTTTAAGTTTAATACGATGTAAAATTAACGTTATCATTGTAATTTCAATACTTAACCTAAAACTTGTAAGCACGTGCTCGTGCGCCGAGTCCTATAAATACGCCCGCACTGTAGGCAATCGAGGCAGTTGCACTCCGATCGCCGTACAGTACGGACCTCTCTGGGAGTTGAATAAACTAAGTTTACAGTACTCGTGAAGTTTTCTAAGCCCCAAAATGGGTGACCATCGTGAGAACAACAACTGTGACGTCAGCAATGATGACGTCACACTTTTTCAAAACACCACGTAGATTTCTCCTTCGTCATGTATGTTATGAATATTCAACTTTATAAATAGATTTCCAAAAACACTTTTAGACACAAAAATACAACAGTCAAGTTAAAAACAAACCTAGTTTCAAACCTATCTACTAACTAAACGCCACATAAACCAAAGAACGATCCGATCACGTGAGGTAATTAGCCAGCGTCCTCCACATTATCGGTAATAATGTCCACAGTATAAAGTTTCACGGCTAAGTATTAGGAATTGGGGTCGAGCATAAACCGGTTGAGAGGGCGCCGTTTTAGTGTTGTGCTTGAGGAACCAAAACACTTGTGTTGTGTTTGAGCTCTTATCAGCAGTTGTTTGTGCTTTCTGGATTATCTTTTTGGTGAAAAGTATGGCTATAGAATAGAAAGCATTGAAATGAATAGTCAGGAATCACGACTACGGTTATATAATAGGAGGCATTCTTAGGAGAGAATCGGGAGGCAGGAAGCCACGAGGCTGCTACTCATAATAACTTATCATCATCATCAGCCGCAAATCATCCGCTGCGAACCAGAAGTTCCCCTTTAGTTATTTCTAAATTATATGAGTTAAATGAAAATGTTTTAGTACTCCCAAAATGAAAAAAATAACTATTTTTTTTCTGATCAGTTTATCGGACAGGATTGATTAAGTTTTCTTAGTCAAAATACCTTCTAATTAGCTCGCTGGAGAAACTATCTCAGATTTTAAAAATCTTACATTTTATTTCCAGCAAAGTAAGAATATTTTTTGCAAAGAAGATTTAAAAGACTCGAGATTCTAACATTTCACTACCTCATTAAAAACTATTAATTAAAATTTGTTTCGAATCAAAGCAGAATTACGGTAATTAATCTCAATTTACTTCGTCATTTTCAGAATAGGATCTAAACATTGGAGAATTACGTTATTTTCCTTCATAATTAGGGAGAAATTGAGATCTTTTATGGTCTAATCCAAGCGATTTATAGAAGATAATCACAGGGTCTTTTAGCAAAAATTGAGGCCATTAACGGTTTGAAAACATGGATCAACCACTGCTTTGAGACTTGATAAGTTTATTTATAAGGGTTGTTTATGTTTATATGATTTATTTAAAGTTATTTTTACATTGAATTATAACGTTGTGATGGCAGGATACATTAAGTCTTCTCTTGAAAACGGTCTTGAAGATCCCAACCCTTCGGGAAACACCGATTCTGGCAAATATACCTTTCCTTAGGCTTCGCATAAGGAAGTTTGAAGCGAATCGCTTTGTGCGAGAGGGTGGGTTCGCTTTCGCTTGTCTTGTGGTCCAATGCTAGAAAGGACCAATCGTAGGGATTATAATATCAAACACTCTTATGTAGAAGTAGTGGAGGCTCCATAGTCCAGCAGAGGATTATCAAATGATGATGTCATACATTTAAAGAAGTCAGTTGACTCAACATAATTCATTTACTACGCATCCAACAAAATTACCGTCAACACTCTTTTATTCTTTCAGTATTGGTTTTCAATAAAGTCTATTTATCTAGCTTTTATATCCTTGTCCTTGTCCTATTTATATATAAGTTTGACTAGTTCTGCGATGTCTTAATTATCTTCTGGTCTCTGTCTGTCGTAAAATATTAACTGGCGATTCTGGTTTTATTGCCGAGTTTATTTACTGCATTTGATGGATGTGTCAATGTATTTATTTATAGTGATCTGTGTTTTTGATGGCATCTATTTGTAGTTGGAATGTGGGGTTGTGGCTAATTGAATTTAGATTTGTGATGTTATGTTAATGGTGAATGATAGATAAATTATTTTATGAACTTTGGTAGTAGTAGTTATTTTTACGATAGATCTGATATACTTTTAGTCACCCAATTGTATCTGTTGTGAAGACTAAGATTTTGGTTTCAATACGTAGCGCTAAGTTATGAAATCTAAATATTAAATTTTTAACCGTTATGTCATGTTTAATGTACTTAAATATTAATTTAAAAATACTTTTTATCATTGGTATTAATGGGTTTCAACAAACACTTTTTACAATACAAGATCACCATTCTAATTCCAAACTACGGAACTATTGCCAAAATACCAAAACAAACAATTCACTTGCACTAGAATTTCTAAGTAAACTTAAAATATTTATTGACGGAAAACATTGTTCCACCATATTAAACAGCTCACATTTTCATCGACACGACGCCGACGGTGGCCCGGCTAGCAAACGTTTGCACTGCATGAGATGCCTCGGAAACATTCTTACAAAGCGCAGGAAGGCACCGTCGAATTACAAGAGCTCGGAATGAGAGACTTGGAAAAATGCAATAGGGAACTTGTTACACTAGTATTTTTATAAAAATTGAGATAGTTTTTTTTTACTGGTTCGTAAGTAAGTAGGTACTACACTTTAGGAGATTGGTTTTTACGTTTCAGTATTTATAAATGTTTTGTAAAATAGAAGTCATGTTTATGCAATCATTTTGTTTAGTAAATAGACATACTTTTAATTAGTTTCGAGTCACAGAGGGACTCTTCATCATGAGTAGCGTGCGCAGACGCCGTCGCAAAGCCTACTCTAGTAGAGCTTTTCTCGATTTATGTACGTGAGTAAATTGTGATTTTTGTTAATTATGAAACACACTCTTACAATAAAATTGTAACTAGATACAACCTTTAGTTCAATTCTAGTTGTAGTAACACGTATAAGTAAGTACTTATATATCTACCGTTTAACAAGCGCAACCCAATCTCCTTGAGATCCTTTACAACCTACTAAACTCGATGCAAAAGGTGCTTATTTTCTGTAGTAAAGAAGAAAAATATAAGAAAATCGTTCGCAGTATTATTTACAATTGAACACTCTTCAGTTACAAATTGCTTGTTAGGATCGTTAGCCGTAGTAGTTAATCTTTAACTATTAGTAGTTCTGAACTACTCTGTAATATGTTTGACATTGATGCTTTTGTTACAAAATTTATTGATGAAACTATGTATTACTTGGTCTTTGATTGTACTTCTATCTTTATCTACAATGTTCTAAACTTCATACAAAAACTAGTTTCTGCCAGCGGTTTTGACCGGCTTTCCGTGGGATAAAAAGTATCCTATGTGTTATTCCTTACCATAATCTTCCCCTGTTCCATTTCCCGATCCCTTCAGCTGTTTTGAGATGATAGAGTAACAAAAATACACACATAAACTCACAAACAAAAAAAAAATAGTCGATAGTTGATAATAACCAACAAATATACAAATAATTACATAGGTATACTGATTTGGCTCTTGATTAAATTTGTATTGTAAAGTTTGAATTTACATAAATGAGCTCCGATCTTAAACAACATTTTTAATTGAAGAAAAATTAAGATTACTTTTAAATATTTATATGCACCCCCTATCCATAAAACACAAAATAAAAGGCGAGGTGTTACGTTGTGTTCCTGTTCAAAGCTTTTTAGTAGGTATGAGCGTGATATAGAGTTCCTGCACGTAATACTAACAAATCTTATGATGTAGGTACAGTGGAATTTTCACATTGAGTTACTTTATTCAAGTCGGTTTTTATCTTAAACTCATACGCGTAGCATGTAAAGCAGTAGCCTGATAGAAACAGTGTAGGTTATGTGTCTTTGGGACTGAGATTTATACATACATATTACATAACCTCACGCTTGTCTCAAATGAGAGTAGGCAGAGACAATGGAACACCAATTGCTACGAATCTTACATACTTCTTTCGCTTCATCAACCTACTTTTGAAAATTATTTGCACTTTTCTTTATCTTTCCTAATTTGATCAATTACTGAGTAGTCTCGTATCACTTTCGATACCCTTAAAATGCTTAAAAAATGATGATGCACAGAAAAATCGAAAAGTGTACTTGACACATTTCGTACGGGAGTCAGGAGGAAGTCATGTAATGAGTTTTTCCCTCTAGGAAAAAGGCTCCCTGATCCACTGCATTTACTAGGTATATAGTAATATGTAGTAAGTAATCATATGAAGTTTTTTTAACAAGCAATATCATGAGTCTGTTGATTTTCTCTTCAATTAAACCAATCAGCACTCCTCTGCTGTATGTGTACTGAATAAAGTCAACATCAATGTTCCAGCCGTTGCGATATTTAGAGGAAAGCTCAATTAATTGAATGCAACCGTTTCATATCCAGAGCACATATCAAACATCAAACATAGATTTTTTCATTTCTATCTGTAAATAAGGTTCAGATTGCCGAATTGCATATCGCTTTACTAAGGGAATGAAACACAAATATTTTATATTTTTGTAGCTTAGTCGCAATAGTTTTAGGTACTTCATGCCGAGCTAATAATTTAAATCGTTTTTAAGATACAGCGTCGTAAAATAAAATTCATCCTTATGAAAAAAGAAATTATATTTTATCTATAATAAGAAAATTTGATTTATTTTTTTAACAACTCGATGTTTTTACTAGTGTCAATACTATTTAACAAGACAACATAAAAAGTTAACCACAAACTACATTTAGAACAACATGAAGCTAACTGACAAAAATAAACCTAAAAGGTGTGCATAAAGAATGGAATTGCTTGAAAACCTTGAACATTAGCATACCGTATTTTTCTTGCCAGTTCATTCACAACTACTTTGCATACATTTACTTATGCCACGTCGCTTTATTTCCAAAGATGTAGGAGTACATAAATAAGTTTACAAGAGATTGGAAAAATGATTAAATAAGGAAAAAAATGTAGAACTTAATTATTATGTTATCGGCTTACTCACGTATTGTTTTGACGAGGAACTCGACTAGTTTCAAGCCATGCTAGAGGCTCATATTCATGAGCAGCATTCCGCGACACACGACGCGGCGATTGTCGCGCTGCTACTGAAACTAGTCGAGTTCCTCGTCAAAACAATACGTGAGTAAGCCGATAACATAATAATTAATTTAGTATGTCTCACGAAAGTTACAATAAAATATAGAAATTATAAAAAAAAATCTTTAAATAATACTTATATAAGTTAAATATAATAACACTTTTTTTCTTGTCTACTTATCTAAGCTACCTATTAATATATTTATTTTTAATAAGTTTTTTCAATAATCTACTTAAATAAAACAAAGAAAATGTACACTTCATCCCTGAAATTTTCCTTTAGAATAAATCGCACAGATTTCGTAGTTTAAGAGTTTAGAAAAGAGAAATAAGATTTATTGAGTACTAAAGCGTTTCCTGGTTTATTTTATAACTGAAGTCTATCGTTACTGGGGTCATAATGTTGGTGTGTTTCGCTTTTCTGCGACCCTTCTAGTAGAGTAAGTACTTCACTTTAGAAAGGTACCTAATGAGTATACATAAAATGAGTTGAGGTCTATATACATATGTATACTGCTAGCTATGCGACTGCAGCTTCATCAACGTAACGGTACTGTTATACATTAACATGGCCCATGTTATTGGGCCTCCGGTAACCTCACTCACACTAGGAAACAACGCAATCGTTGTTTCACGTCGCGTCGGTTTTCTGTGAGGTCGTGGTATCACTCCGGCTGAGCCGGCCCATTCGTACCGAAGCAAGTGGCTCTCCCGCACTTGAAATTGCAATACTGCTAAAAATACTTTCGAATGGTAAAATAAATTTAGTAGTTTAGGAGCCTAGTTACTGTATTAAAAATGATGTCATCAAACTTTGATAAAATATTATTTGATATCTTGTTTTATTATGATAAATCTACCAATTAAAACTATTTATTAAGTGAAAGATTATGTTTTAAGAGTTATTTTGCTGTCTTATTATTATGGTGTTGCATTTAATACGATCATAACTCGTGTATTTACGAACATCGTAAAGGTATTATGAGATCGTTTAGATTTCATAGCTTTACTTGAGTATTGGTCTTAATTAATAAATGACTATGAAAAACTACCTTTTGCTTATAGTCTGAGTGTCACACGACAATTATATAATAGTTTTCAAGAAAATGTGTATAAATTATATCAAAATTTAGAAATACCAAATATTTATTAGTACAAGAAAACATTGCAATTATATTCATACATAAAATTCAAACATTTCAGCAAACAAACAAAACTAAACATGCCACTGGAGAATAATATTTATTCCCTTGTAAATAAAACTCATTATGCCATCATATTTTGATTCAACCTGGCTTATTTTACGCACAAATGCATTGCTCGCGGAAATTCTTTTCACAAGGAAGATGGGACGGATGCACGTGACGCTCGCTCTCTACCTAACTCGAATAAAATAGAACATTCCAAGAAATTGAAAATTGTATGTTGTTTAACAAATATTGAGTGAAGAATATATTCTATTGCTCTAGGAGTTTATTGTAGATTTTTTGGATTTTATTTTGGTATAGAAAGATATAGGATCTTTCTATACCAATATTTGTTGTTTGTTATTGCATGTAGTTCAATTTTAAATGGTGAGAAATACATCATTTCTACGTATAAAACGTACCTAGAAGTGACGTTACGTGATATTTCAAATCTTCGGAAAATCTTCGAAAGTATTAAAAAAATACGTGTCTTATATTTAAAACAGTCTACATGACAGATATTAAGATAATAATTAGGCATCTACCTTATTATCCCACTACATAGACTATAAAATAATGTTCACACAAAAACCAACTACTTCATTAAAACGAAAAACAGAACAATAAGCGTAATAACTTCTCTTAAAACAAAAAGAATTTACTTTCTATTCCGAAACTTTCAATTTACTCCCACAACCCTAAAACTCATTTAACTTCATAGTCTCTTAAGCCTCTTTTTGTGGAACACATAAGGAAAACAGTTTATGCAAAAGACGCCAGTTAATTACCTTAAAACGTAAATAAGTCTGAAGAGAAATTTCCTTATTATAATTCTTTTGAAGGCAAAGATAATTAAATTAGTCATTTCCAATGTTTCATTTTACCCTTAGGGGTAGTCTTAGTATTTATAAATTAACAGAGCTTAAGAAAAACATTGGTTAGTTGGAAGATTGTATTCGGAGGAATATTTTGCCGTTGGCTAAGTCCTTATTTTAGGCTAGGTCATCTTATTAATTTAACGAATGGCCATTGGGAGGCTATCTACCGACCCTCAATCTCGATGAGAGAAGACTCTCATCTTAATGAATTGAGTTTTTTTTTCATTTAAAAGTATTGAAAGAGAATTGGATGTCAGTTGTCAGCACCACAAAAGTAACACACATAATAATCATTATTGACATCTGTCAAAGTCAACGTCAAAGCATTTATTTCAATTATTCCTAAATTAGGCACTTTTGAAAGGTCAAATTGAATTGTCCGTCAATCTGTCTGTCAGTGAAGCTAGGTGCTCGTTCTAAAGTGTAGCTGTAGCACAAATAGAGAAAGAAGAACGAACACCATCGTACTGTATTTTCGGTCTTTACAGCTACAGTTTTAATCTGTATACTCTTTTTCTGAAAAATTTTCAATTTTTGTCAATTTTTTTTTTATAATAATATCTGAGTTAGTTTCCAACCTCATCATCTGAACAGTATCTACATATGTAGATATACACCATATAGGTAAAATTGCTAACTGATATTTTCGTGTAGAGATAGCTAATACCTAGTTACCTACTAAGAAAGAGAGCAAAGTTCTTTGACCTCATTACAGTGTTCACAAAGGATTTCTGAACAAAAATACAAAGAAAATGGAAAAGTCACGAGTTGATATTGCGAGCAAACCTGTACAGGACAACATTTGTGCATGCACTTTTAAAACTACACAGATACGTGCTAACATGAACTTTATCCCCCAGCTATTAAGGTTAATAGTTCCATAATCCTGTTAGTTTTGTTTCGCTTATGGCTCGACACATGACACCAGTTTTCTTGTCTCAATTGCCTTTTTGTATTCGTGGGATCACGAAGAGTTTCTGTTATTGAAGAAATTGTGTTACGAAGTATTTAGAAGTCGGTTAATGAAGTGTAGTGACAGTATATTTTTTTGATAATTTGATCTAATTGATACTGAAGGTATCAATTAATATTCAAAATAGAATACGAGGTTCGAGGGGTGAATAGATACAGAAGAGGGGTGTATAAATGTTGGGAAAATGTTCTAACATCTATCATCCCATTCTTGTATCTATTCGTCTTTTGAATTATTTTCACCCCGTTTTACCGTTACTGTTTATACATTGCATAAATATCAAGACCCTGATTCTTGTAGTGAAATGTAAGATCACTATTAAAGAGAAGTTTAACATTAAAACAGCAAAATAACTAAACCAAACATAACATTACCTAGTACAAAAAGAGTAAAAAATACACCCAGACACCGCACAAAAACCTCCCACTAACCCAATTACAGAAATAAAAAGTTTATTCGAACGAGCGCTGTATAATAGCTCCACTTACTCGTTCCCAGGCACAAAGCGGTTGCAAGTGACAAATAGCCTATTTACATTCTCCCGTTCTCGATAATAGACCTCATAGCTATTGATCTTAGAGTCCTATTTTATTAATACATCTTGGCCGTATAACCAGGTCGGGCAACTGACAATTGTATGGGAAGTTTTTACCTGATGTCAACTTGGTGGTCGACAAAATAATCGCCTAAATTAAACTAAAAACAAGTACAATTTTATTATGACTTTCGTGAGGCACATTGTAAATTAATTATTATGTTATCGGCATACTCGCGTAACTGTTTACTGCAGCAACTCGACTAGTTTCAAGCCATGCTAGAGGCTCATAACCAAGCATTCTTCCGCGATACAATAGGAGTAGCGGCGCGACAATCGCTGCGTTCTATTTGACATTATATTCATATAACATGCAGCCGATTGTTACGACCGACGCAAAATAATTGTTAGCTGATCAACGTTAATTATGAATTATCTCTGAATTTTGTTTTGGTTGTTCAAGACACAACAGTTGCGCGACTAGTCCGACAACTATGTTGTCTCACTGAAATGGGCTCTCGATACATTTTTGCAATATTGAGTAGCAATCACAGACCCAAGAGGAATATGACACACACACAAATTGAATCTCGTTTTAATTACGGAAGGTGAAAGCTGGAAGTGCATATTACGGAATTTTCGAATTGACTTTTGATGCAAATTGCCTTTTTAATAGTGTTTTTTGAATGTAAAAGTATTTTTAATACAAAATGGAGGTGCATTGTGTGAAGGTGAAGTAAATGGGTTGCCTTTGTTACTCGTACTTTTATGTCAAAATAAAATATTAAATGAACATTTTTGCGTTTTTGAAATGGAAATGTTTAGAGAGTTTTTATGTTTTACTTTTATTATATGCTTTATTCTTTTGTTGACTATATTACTAATACATGGTGTCATGTGAGTACTTAAAATATCCTTGGTTGTATTTTAGTTTAGATTTATTTTTAATAAGTAAACTCTATGGACTATGACATACACATCCCGGGAGTTATCAGTTGCTAAAATATGGCATTCACATAATTCGGAATATTTTCTCATATTCTTTTGAATGAAAAACGCAGACCTGTAAATGCGACTCTTGATTTACGACTTCGTGTTTTAAAATTTTACCTTTCATTCGAATGGTAAAAATGAAAGGCGACCGAGTAGTGCTTCAAGTTTTGTGCTGAAAAACATTTTCAGCGCATTGTGAACCGTACTAGAGTTTCTTAATTATTGTTTTAGTTCACGAAGTTTCTCATTAGTGGGGCTACGGGGCTTTAAAAGCACAACTTTATTCATAAAATTGTTTTTGATTTGAAATTTTTGTATGAAATGGAAATGTTATTCATTTATTACTTTGTTGGGTTTAGTTACATAATTGTCTGACTTTGATTATAATTATGTTGGTAAATTACTAAACGTACTTATTATCAAGTTAAACTCTATCTGTCCTCAAACATGGCGTCTGGATTTTCTCATTGGCATTACCAGTGACTGATGTTAACGCACGATTTTCCTTCTTCATTTTGTTGATAGTCAAATAATGAAAAAGATAAGATTAATGAATCTGTACTTGCACTTATCAATATACCAATTTGAGATGATGAACTATTTTCAACAAAAAGCAATCAGAATGATCTTACAATTTACCAGCAAAAAAGTGACAAATGATTTTAATCCTAGCAACGTATGCAATCGAGCCTTATGCAGTAATTTCGAAGATTTATTACAATGTACGTGTTAGTCGGCTTTTTGTGTAAAATTGTGGGTGGGTGAGATTAATAGTTTATGTATTACTGCGGATTTTTTAGTGATAGAGATGTTTAAAGGGCAATCAGAATAAGCGGGGTTATTATCCAATGTCAGAAGATCGCAGTTTTTGCAAGTAACAGAATATCTTCTAGTCATATCATATGCTAAGAGTAATTTTATGTTATTAACTGCTCCTAATGTTATAGTACACTAGCGACCCTGGCGCGGTTTCACCTGCTTTGCTCAGCTACTATTAATAGTAGTTTGATATTTTATAAACCTATATTCTTCATCGATAAATGACTGTCTAATACAAAAAATACATTTAAATCGGATTAGTTACTTCGGTGATTAGCGCGTTCAAACAAACAAACACTTCAGTATATAAGAATAATACATGTGCTGTACGCACAAGTACAATGTTATCTCTATCTTTAAATGACGAGTTTATAAACCCTATGACAAATTAATAACCACAAAAAAACAAACAATTATTAAGATCACAAAAAAATACATTCAATAAAAATTACACTGCATTGCAATTAACACCACCACTCGCAACCCAGATGTTGTAATAAAGCACGCCCCAAAAACTTTACACTGTCGTTCAAAAAACACAACAACATTTTTCTCCAGATAGCAATAACAGTTGGTGGCCGCAACCTTTGCGCAGTTATATTATAAATCATTGGCGATATACAGCAGGATAGCAAATTTACACTCGTTTTATTCACGTCCTGACCCAGTTTCTGAGTAAAGCAATAAAAATGCATTCTCTCTGGATACTCTTCGAGAGATGGCGGTGCAATTATATGGACCCTCTGTTGTGTGTTCAGTTTTATTTGAATTTTAATTAGTTTTGAAATATTTTCTCTAATGACATTTGTATTCTGTGGTCTGTTTTGCATTTAATGGGATGAAGGAAAATTTATATCTATATCTATCGTAACATGTGAATTGCGTAATGGTCTTAAGGTCGTTGTGGCCCGGAGGCTTACCTGCTTCTCATGTATGAGGGTGTTTGCTTTTCCAAGTTATAAGTACTTTCTAAAATTATTTAGACACGACTGACAAACGGTGAAGGACTTTTTAAAATTATAAGATTAAAATCGCCAACCCGCAATGAGCAAGTGTGGTAAAATCTTATCCGCACGAGAAGCGGCATGTGAATATGATTATAGGCTGTTGATATTATGTAAGTTGCTCTTACATGAATTGGAAAGCACATTAGACTGTAGTCTACAATTCTAATAGTCTTAAGATGACCAGTGATAGAGACTATTCAAATAGTATTCTTTAGTTAATTGTAGATAACAAACGAATTAGTAGGCATTCAGCCTTTGATACTTAGACGCTGAAACTATGTAGTTAAGGAAATTATTTTCATACTGTACCCGACATTATTCCGTAACTGGTTTGAATTTCAACAATTTACTAAATCTCGAATTCAAAACAATCACTTTATAACAATTTAACATAAAGGGGAGATTACCATCAAAGAGTTTTCGTAAGATTTATGTCAGTTTAAGTTCGCCTTTATTCATCTCCTTGCTTTTGATTCTATGGTTTTATGTCTGGTTATGTCAAAAGGTTAAATAGGATTTTGAAGGTATTATACTTATTACGGAATAGCTTAGTATGTACACACACACACATACTCATTACGCATACTTATAAGTAGTATATTTTAACTATTTTGATGATACCTAATAATTTTTCTGACAAATTAAAAAACTTAAGATCTGGATTTTTCAAAGCAAAAAAAAAATGTAACTGACTAAAATATTAATATAAACAACTTTGGTGTCTATATCGTAAACGTATCTATCATTAATACTACCTACATACTCATAGAACACCCATCTCTTGCATAAAGACATGCAAAGCTATCAAACAATCTCCCAAGATAAAAATTGAAACGAAAATTACGAAACCGGTATTATCCAGTTCAAAGTATCTGACGTCATCGAAGAAGTTTTTATGTCAAGTTAATGGAACGACTTAGTTTCCTAGAAGCCAGGCTTAACGTGCTCTTTGGGCCACATTGGAGATTTAGTCTCAGTCTCAGTCTCAGATCGGTCACTGACTTCCTTACTTGCTACTGTTTTAATCGATACGCCAATCTGAATTACTCGACAGTTGAGCTGATTGGAATATTGTCTTGTGGTCGTTCGTTAATTGGTGTTCTGCAGGCGAATGCTCTGTTATTGGTGCATTGATTTTGAATTTCGATTTTAGATTTTAGATAATAAATAAATAAATGACTGTCTGGAAATATAAAGTAGAAGTAATTTGTATTTGCAGTTTGGTTGTTTATTATGGAGGTAGAAAATGTAGAGCTTTTACTTATCTCACACATCACATTTTCAAATTTTGTCTGGACTTTAAAAGAGACAATGACCTCTGAGTTTGTTTCGGCATTTCTTCTCAGAATAATCCGTTAGGAAATGCCGAACTCATCTAGTTTTTTTCGTTAATCATTTTTGACGTGTAAAAGTGATCTTTCGTAACTACATTTAAAGTTGATATAAAAAATTAAGACAAGATAAACTTAGCATAATTTCATACAGCAATCAGAACGAAATTCAGGTGACCTTTTAAAACGCCACTATCTCAGTACTGACGAGAGCTAACTGACGATCTATAAGGGAATTAACTCGGAGCAACCCCGTGAACTTTGTTAATTATCTCGCTTCGTCCGCTACCAACGGACGTTAAACTTCCATGTAATATACTGTAGACGTTTACGTGATGGTTTAGTACCAGCGCACACCGAAGACACCGTTTTGGATAGTAGGAAATCGTGCGAACTCGGTACACTGCACATCAAGCTCAACAAAACCAATTTATCATGGTCTCGCTTTATACGACCTTTCCGCACATTCAACGGTCAGCTTATATTGGTACTGTATAGTTTCAAATGCAGCCGTGTACCACAAAAGTCTGGCAAAGGAAACTTCGAGAAATTCTCAGCTCTAGATCGTTCCACGAATGCCAATGAGCGATTCCATCGATGTGTGGAAACTGCGGTTCAGTTTAAAACCGGTTCGGCTTCTAATCCTCAATCAAATGCGGTTTCATTTAAAGTGGGCTAGACCTCTCAACTTCTGAAGGTGTTAAATTGAAGCTTTTACTTAAACATTTAAGAGAATTTGAGTTGTTCTCATATAAGTACGGCCTATTTCAAGGCCCTGTTTCAAGTACTAACTAATTAATTAATCTAAAAAGATATATTGTTATGTGGATAATCTTAATAATATTAAAAATGCGAATGTTTGTGAGTTTCTGTGTTTGTGTGTATATTTGTTACTTAATCACGTCAAAATGGCTGAAGAGATCGGAATGAAATTTGGAACAGGGGTAGATTATGATCTGGAATAACACATAGGACACTTTTTATTTCGCGGGACTGCGGGCAAAGCCGCTGGCAGAAGCTAGTTTTACCAAAAAATATTTCTTCTTCAACATTTTGATCATTATAAACCCTCCTTTTTTAGCCTCTACTATAAAAATCCCAATCCTCATTCGAATGAAAACTAGTAATGGATTGCGTGAACATTTTTATTAAAAAAAAATATACGCTTTGAATGAATCTGCCAGTTGTAGTGACGGGTGAATTATGAAGAAACGCCTCTGTGCATTATAATAACCAGTTTATCATGACCTCACTATGTATGATCTTTTCGCACATTCAAGGGTTAGTTTATACTGGATATGTATAGCTCGGTGTTAGAATAAAACTACGCGTTGTTTGTAATTTGTACTCATTTTAAATGGGAAAGTATGAAATCTTTGTGAGACTGAAACTGTCGCGGTAGTATTTATTGCGCGCAAGGGATTCATATGAAAATTTTGTTCCTACGTATGTGTTGTAACTTTATGACGCCTATTTATATAGAAGATGAAAGATGTTTCATGTATTTAAAAAGTAGGAGACCGCGTGTCTAATGTTTGCCTTGAAATGTTATTGCAGATTTTAGTTAATTGTTTTCTTACATAAAAATCTTCTCTTGACAGTAACAAACTCAACAAACAAACAATTATCGAAATCAGTTTAGCTGTTCGCGAGATTCGCGCTTAGCAACACATTTAGCGATTCATTTTTATATTATAGAAGATGTTGTGTAGTGTTGTGTATTAGTTACATACTTATACATATAATTCATTACAGAATATCAAAGTATTTATTTCTATCATTCCTGGTATTTTTGGAAGTAACTAGCTTTGCAGAGATTTGTAAAGAATAATCCGAATACCAGTGCTCTTTGGGTTCAAAAATACACCGAATATCGTCAGTCCAGATTGGAAGAGCTTCCATTTCCAAGAATAGTATTGGATTTTCCGATCGAACAAAAGTGTAGAGTTTTTCCATTCGATTTTAAATTCCTCAGTAGCAGTAGGTTTAGATATTCATTATATTATGACTTGGTTAAATAAATAAGATAGATATTTAAATGTCAAGTGTGGGTGTAGCATCCAATTATTTGAGGGAATATAATACTATAATATCTAAGAGTAATTACCATATTAATAATATTCGAAGAACAACGAAAATTAAAGTATAATTTTACGAAACAACATTATTTTTTCAAGGCCTTTACTGTTCGAAAGTCGAGCAATTAAAATTTGTATTCAAAACTTCTTTGTGTCTTGAAAGTTCATTAACAAAGAGAATGTATTGTATATTTCCTTGTTTGAACAAACATTTGTTTTGTGAAACTTTTTAAATATTCATTGGTGTGAACTTTAAAGGGGGACATGACAGAAAGGGGTTGTTATTAAGTTCTTTATTGTAATTGGTGTTGTTATTGTTTTTATGTCTTTTTGTGGTATTTGATTTAATATAATATTGTACAGTCTTAGGGCTTATTTCATAATGTCTGGTGCTATGTATCAGATAACTTTGAATGAAGAACGCAATTTGTATGAACATTAGTTTATCGGGCACTTATATGAAGGTGCTGAAACAGGCGCTTAGTCTTTGCATGAAGATATTCCTGTATAGTAAATTGCTTGTCAATGGTCTATACTATACCTCTCTATATGATTTTATGTATCTATACAGACCTATATCATCAACCCTCTTACGAAACATTTCAAACTAGGATGTAGCATAACGCTGTCAGTTCCGATTGTCACATGTATGACAAGCGATATGAGATGTCAAACCCCAAAAGTTTGACACTGGGTCAAACCGAAATGGTGGTTAATATCTATTTAGATATGTGTCGTTGTGGTACGAAAAGTTAAAGGTAGAAAGGTATTTTAAACTCGTCACATTGTACTTATAAAATTAGCCTTTATAGAAAAATACGAAACATTTTTTGGACGACGAAAAAAAAGAACACTTAAGTAGTGTAAAAGAAAATAGAATGACATAGTCTGCAAGACCGTGCAGCTTATCTTTGCAACGTCGTAAAAGTAGATCGAGGGAAATAGTTGCAGTTGTATAGGAGCGTCTTGAACGTCGTAGCAAGGTCACAGCATCGGGACGTTTTCTATTTGTTAGAGAGCAGCTGTCACAATGATGTCGAGTGAGTGAATCAATATCTTGTGATTCGATTTTGATTGTTTTGCTACAAAATATATCAGTGAGCTGGTTGGTTTATTGTGGTTTGGATTTGGAAGTTCTGATAAAAGACGATATGTTTCAATTCTTTAATTGAAAGGTTCTCATAAGTGTGACGGAGTCTGACCTGGAGCTGCGGGCTGCCTAGTGGGTTACTAGGGCTCTAGCTCGAAAATTAGGTGTAGTAACGAGGTGGTTTTTAGTCAGTAAGAGTCTGACACTCCCTCTCGCGTCACCCAAGGCGGGAGAAGACATTGGATGATTATCCCCCTTTCAAAAAAAAAGTGTGACGGTGTAAGAAGACCCGAATGGAATATTTATGTTAAAATCTAGTCTGTGCTATTAAAACAATTGCTTGGTAATAATAGTTTATATCAGATATTTTAGAATAATAAATTATTCAACTAGACAATAATAAATTATTACCAATTAATTCAGTTAATAAATGAACATTGAATGAATACACGTAGGTATTCTATTAATATAATAAATAGGTTTTATCTATATAGATAAATTGAATACATTCTTACGTTCATATGAAAATGAAATATGAGCCTGCACACAATTTTGTCTGGAAATGTCAAGGCTAACTCGTTTTACTTACGCTTATTGAACTGTGAATCTAGATATTGTGATGATTTATAGCTAAATTTATATGAAATTTGATATCTCCATTTTGGTTACGCGTCTGAGTATAGTTTAGACGTTATACTTAAGTCTAGTTGAATTGACAGACCACTGCTAAACAATGAACCTCGAATGAAACAACTAAAAACATTGATAGCGATTAGTTCCTTCAAGTCAAAACGGTTGAAGGGATCTAGATGAAATTTGGAACAACGGTAGATTATGGTTTGCAATAATACATATACTTTTAATTTTACGGGGATACGGACAAAGTCACTGGTGAAAACTAGTAAAACAAGAGTTTCATAATTTATTTTAGTGTTAAAATTATCTGCTCTTATCTTGTTCTAAAGTTTTCATTAAAATTTCATACTACCTCTTAACACTAATAATACTAAAACTAAAAACAGTTTTTATGGCATTAAAAACTTAGTTAAGTGTTGAGTTGGTGCATAAGAATTTTAACTTTATTTTATTCAATGCAGAGTTGTAAATTCACTCACACATAATTCTATGAATATGCAATACTTTTATTTTAGTTCAGTAAAAGCTAACATTATTTTGCTCTTTTCCTAGTAAATTGCAGAATGTTTCATAGCAATTAGTTGGAGTATTCTTGAAACAGCCTTGAATATTATGTATTAGTACTTATCATAAAGCTTATTAACACAGTTCTCTAGAATTTGTTGGAGAGAATTTTTGTTTTCATATTATTTTGTAGTAAGAGATTTTCGTGGTTACAAAACTGGTTTTTGGATTAGTCAGTTCAGTTCAATATCTTTACTTGTTAAATAAAAGGTTGTTTATACCAACCAGTCCAGTTTAATATTTATACTATTCTTGGCTATAGTTTATACCATTCTTGGATACTGCATAACCACAATTTTTTGTCTTTGCCCAACACATCTCTTCTTTCATATTTTTTATGAATTTATACAAGAAGAAAATAAAAATAAACCATCTATTGTCTAGACTTATCGCACACTAAGTTATTTCAGTGCATAACAGAATTAAACTGCTTACGGTCTGGTTCAAAAATAGATCAAGCCTAAGTGCAAAGCTAGACTACAATCGCCGCATTCCCGTCAGAGACATTCGAAACGTATTCTGTTTAAAAATAACCGTTGCACTGAAATAACGTTGTGGTATTGCTTTTGCTAACAACGCGTTGTTTTGCTGTAGGTACATTACTAGTTATTGTATTGTTTGTGCAGGTATTTCTTTTAATGCATTTTATAACATATTGAAATACTTTTGTTATTTCTATAATTTTTGGATACATGAAATACAGTGTAAATGCTAAAAAATCAGCCCTTTCAGCACTTTTCGTCGAGATTTTTCTACTAAGGCGTTTGTTGTGAGCTTGTGTTAGTAGTTGATACAAAATAAAACAGACATTCGTATTGATTTCAAGCAACCTACGTAATCTTCTTTCTTTCACTTCATTTTTATATAAAAACTACTGAAATATCAATACAAACAAACATCATTACGCTATGTAATACCAAATAAATGATGTACAGCACAATCTCGTTTATTTTTATCAGCAAAAATCACACAATGGAACATCGTTTAAGAAATCGTGACCTTTTTCTAAGTAATAAATCGTGATTCTAGGTGACAACGCCAATTTTTGATACATCGCGGACCACTGTTGTAGCTTTTAGAACGATCGATGTCTACTCATGTATCTTTGTTTTGAAATTTTGTCACTATGTTTTTTATTGTTTATTGGTTGGTTTAACAACTATAGGATTTATAAGAATGTGGTATTGAAAGTCAAGGTCAAAATAACTCTTGAACGTCAAACGCTGAAGAACGTCGAATCAATGAGTATCTTGTGATTGATGTGTCAATAGCCTAGTTTCACTGACAGACAGACTGACAGACAATTCAATTGGCCGTTTCAAAAGTGTCTAATTAAAGATTTATTGAAATAAATGAGTTTGACTTTGACTTTGACCTACTTCTTTCGTATTTTATCAGTTTTTCAAACAATTATATTTTGCTTACAACTGTAAACTAGATAATATGGTATAAGCTTAACTTTTTACTTTACTTCAACTAGTTTTTTTTATATTTACATCTTTAGAACATGTGTGTGTTCCAATTATTATACTCTTCATCTTCCAATGCAACTAAAAAAAAATGAAAATATTATTCACTAGTCCAAAGTCAATCAATAATCAAATTTTCACCAGTTTTCTAGCTTTAAACCAAGAATTCGCTCTTTCAGTAAGAAATATAAATTCGTCTAATAAAATTTGATAGTCGACGTCCATTTTTCAGGACAAAAATAAAAGACCAAGGAATTCCGTTTACTTGAATTAATATCCATTGCTTTTTGTTATAATACTACCACCATTAAAATACGCTTAGTACGTCAAAGCAAGTGTAAAAGATTTTATTCTAAAAGATAAATGTGAAATCACCACAGGTTTCATTGTTAGCCTCGTAAGCACGAGTTATAAAAATTGTCATTTTAGTGGCCTCACAAACGCGTAAGATCACTAAAACGGCGCTGAGTAAGAGGTCGCACGCTTACAACATTTAGTATAGGAATATGACGACATCTAGTAATTTGGGTGAATTACTGACGATACGAGAGTACATCCCGTGTCAAAATAAAGCCAGTATGAATACGAATCGTTTACTTAACATCGTTTTAACCATTCCACGTATACTGACATCTTATAAAGGCTATAATGTAGGTACGATCGGAGACGTGAGATCCTCGAAAGCTCTGTGTCCCGCGCTATCGTAAACCTTAAGATTTACAAGTATCTAGAATACTTCGTTCCTCGCGTCGCTTTGATTATGTTACGTATAAATTTGCATTTATGTATTTTATTTGTCTCCAATGTTCTAGATTTTATTTCCAAGTGTTATATTTCACTCTATTTCTCTTGTAAAATATAGTTTTCCTTTTTAATACAACGTTGTGACGTAATTCTCAATCTGCTTCGTCTCAACCGCAACTTTGTACGTTTAACCCCATTTCAGCTCAGTGGGGTCTGGAGTTAGAACGCATTAAAATGTGACTTGTACATTGTGCTACAAAGTAGTTAGTTTCATCATATAAATAAATAAAGTAATAAATATGAAAATGAGTTTGTGTCGCAGGAATATTAATAGTTTGAGTTTTATGAGTTACATTATGAATTTGTTATTGTTGTTTCAAGATAATTACTTTATTCGTTTTGATATTATTGCAAACGTATCAAAGTCAAAGTCAAAATTATTTATTTTAAATAGACCAGGAAGGCACTTTTGAACGTCAAAGCAAATAATATTAACAACGTCTGTCTGTCGGTCAGTACTCTAGTGAAGCTATTTATAATTACGACAATTATAGCATTATTGAAATATTTGTAAAACTCTCGATAGGTTAATACACAAATAACCAATGAGAACCAAAAACAACAGAGTGCAAAGCAATAAATCAGTTTCAATTACAGTTTCAAACTATTTCAAAGTGGAATTCATAGGCCACGTTGTACCACAACACAAGCGTTTCTGAAATAATTGTGTAATACAGCCTGTCACAATGACACTGACATTTGGTATGAAACGGAACGGCGTATTTTCCAATTTGAAGCATAAATCCGACGTATTCGTGTGTCACTCGGTCAGAGCATGTCGTAGGGTTAACATTTCGTGTCTATAAATTCTAATAGTCGAATGGTGTAGCTAAGTATTTTCTCTTCTAATAAACATTAGATACGTAATTTTTCTTTTCTTATACAATTTTCAAATATCGTGTGACGTCACGATATACTACATTTTATATGGTACCGTGACGTAGCTAACGCCCACTTCTTAAACATAGAAATTTCATTGTTCTATGTATTGTTTTTCATTATCTAACTGATGAACTAAAGAGATTTTTAATTTTCATATCCTGTCAACTACTACTACTACTACTAACAACTATCAAAAAACAAATTCCATTTACAATAGGGTTATTGTAAATGGAATTTGTTCTAGGCGAGTGATAATATCGTTGACTGTTGTCACTATTATTACCTACAAAAGCAATTTTGATTTCCTGGCTATACGAATTTTATATCGTTCAGTAATAGTATGGGGTTTGGAAATAATACAGATGTTTAGGCTCATAAAACTCATAATTTGTGAAGTAAGATAATAAATGAATATTCACAATTTTAATTCGAATTTCATTTTCAATTTTCTATATTCTAGAGAACAAAATTAAACACCGCAATAATATGAACTCCAGAACAATTAACTGTCACAACCCTAGAGACGTCACTAGCTTACCGGGACACAATGGCAGCGGGACGCGCAATAACACAGCTACCTTTGTTCGGTCCAATGGACCACACGTTTGACATTTGCACAATTTAACCCTTTCGAGAACGCAATCGCGGATTCCGACGGTTAGTGCGCTGTGAATGTGAATCTGTTTTAATTCTGTTTTGTTCGTTGTTGTTGAATTAGTTTTGGACTGTGATTTAATTTTGAAGTAAGTAGGTAAAGGTTCCGTTGATTTGCCGTTAAGATTTTATCATTTTACATACACACACTCGAAAGTAGGTCCAAAGAGAATGAATCAATGATTAAAGTTAGAATTTTGGCTATTTGTGAAAATAAAATTTTATTATTTAAGATTTAAATTTTAAGATACACTGCAAACATGTGTGTGGTTCCAATAAATAAAAAAATATAAAATTCATTCAGTCAAAATGAAGAAAGTGGAATATAAAAGAGATTTTGTTATAACACAAGATAGGATATAAACTACATTCTCATCCCTCTTAGTCCAAAAGAATTTCCTTCATATTTCACCATAGCAAAATGAGCCTTAAATCCTCGCTAGTTTTAAAACTATTATAATATAACTTCCACGTTAATACCAAAAAGCTTATAAAGCTGGATTTAGTTAAACTTGTATCTTTTTCCGTAAAAGCTCTATTGCGGAGTTTCAAGGCCGTCTAACGTTCCATTAAAACTTCCTAAGACTAACCTCGTTATGTAACGATGTGTGTTTTAGTCAGCAAGCAGAATGAAACCTCTTTTCCTAAACATTCATATGTATAACTGGCCACTAACACTTGGTACATAGGACTTAGAATAAAAAATAAAATATTGTTTTATAGCGTTTAATATTGTTTTATACATGGCGTCTAATTTGTTGTTCGAATTTTAAAATTATGAGCATGTTTGGAACAAATGATAATTAAGAGATACAATCTAAACATTAATCTTATTATATTGCTAGCAAAATTGTGATTTAAGCTTAGCGTCCACTGGCTTGCATCGTATGCATCGTACGCAACGGATTTTAGTTTGTCTTGTATAGAAACTTATACAAAGCTGCGTCCACTGATCCGCATCGTACGGACCGCATCATTGGCAATGCCTACATGCGAAGCGTATCGATGACGTCATACGGAATGCGTACGATGCGGGTCTGTGGACGCTTACCTTTATTTGATATTATTATTTAATTAACCACACTACGTATTTTAAACTTACCGCCTGAAAAACATTTCACCGTCTGAATATTTAATATCCAGAAAAACTTTCAAGATAGTTTAGACGAAAAAGAAAGTTATTTTCTTAGCATTAAGGTCGTAAACTTTTTTCTCACAAAATTAGTCGACCACTAGCCGGGCCAAGGAAAATATTATTTAGTGTTAGTACGTGTGTAATATTCTCCTTCTCTTTCTACATGAATAGCGATGTCTCACGTAAAAATATATTGTTTTAGGCACCATTGCCCGAAAAGAGTTTTATTTCAAAGACCCATTGTCGTTTTTATGAGCATCTTGGCTATTTATTACAAGCGATACGAGTAGTTATGTGGGCATTGGTATCATGTCGGCATTTCAGCTCATTTTCAGAATGGTATCTTGCGATAATGATACGATGAGAGCTGACTGGAGTAGACTTGCATAGATACTTCAGAAATGAAGCGACATTTTTTTAAACGTTACCCCACGCTAGGATTTTCTCCTGTGTCATGGGTGCGCTTACAAACATACATACAAGTTCACATACTCATGACACCCAGACCCGACTCTTGGTGTGATCCACAAACAACAATTTGTGCATCACACAAAGAGTTCTTCGTGCAGAAATCGAACCTGCTGCACGTTGCATGGCAGTCAGTTACCCAGTCATCCAACCGTGCAGTCACATATTCATTTTAATTGAACCAATTCATATCATTATCATCTAAAGACAACTACAAGACTATGAGCCTCTTTACAAAAGAATTGGATTTATAAAAGAGCGTTGCTGCCCCCGTATTTATCAACTGTGTAGTGTTTCAGCCGGTTTTGTTTAACGACAGCCGTAGCAAGAATAGATAATAGTGGCAAAGCATTTACACCCTTAGCACACAGCTTCTACCGTCCAAATAAATACTAACAATACAGTCCTGGTTGTGTCAATCACGGTGACCAGTTACAACTTGTTTAACCAGTACAGGGGATTAGGATAGTCCACAAATATTTGTGAAAATACAGGTGTATGCTGTTCCCTCACTATCATGATCCGATGAAACGGTAATCCGACACAACTGGCTTAGTCAGTGGTACCACAATTTGCAGTTTCGAATGTAGTCATGGTAGCTGTTAATTATTGAAATATGAAATAATGCTTAAGAGTAGAAAATGTCATGTTGAACTTTAGAATTATAGGAAAAGTTATTCTCTCTCTCTCTCTCTCTCTCTCTCTCTCTCTCTCTCTCTCTCTCTCTCTCTCTCTCTCTCTCTCTCTCTTCTCTTTATCTTTTATTAATTTATTTTATATATTATCTTATGAATAGTTTATCTTATTAATTTTTTTGCTTCAAGCAATTAAATTTCAGATAGTATGTATAATGAACTTCAAACCTACGCAGGAAAGCTGTTTTTATTTTGTTAGTAGAAAAATCTAGAATTTATATTAAAAGGTCAACTTCATTGTTATCACAGATTCTAGACCGCATGTATTTATCCTTATCTCGTTTTTTGTTTAAAAATATTTTCGTAAAGAAAAACATTTCTGTTTTGTATAAGAAAAATATTCAGTAGGCTATCGTCAGATAACTTGGAGCTATGTAATTCGATAATATTCAGTATAAAAGGTTGAACAAAAACAATGTTTTTGTTGGCTTGGATATTTCTAGAATAAACCATATAAACGTCACACCTATTTTCCCTAAAGGAATGGACAAATAAAACTAGCATATAAATTTAGCTCCAGAAAATTCTAGAAATATTTCCTTATTTGGAAACTGAACTTAAATGTCAAGGTCATAAGTCGCATTTTGAAACGTTAGATTAAGCAAACAATCAGTCTTTAATTGATCATCGCCCAACTGTCAACAAATAAATAATCGGCAAATAAAAAAGTGACTAAAAATTTACAAATAACAGTATAAACAAATAATAGACTTTGTTACAAAGACAATAAGGATCTTTTTAAATTGTCTCAAGAGTTCGGAAAAGTTTTTCTTTGGACGCTTTTCCTCATTATAAGTATATATTTCTTTTGTGTTACTTTTTCTTTTGTAATTTATATCTTTTTAAAGATGGAAAACAAAAGATCGATGGACATCAGGAATTTCAGGTAGGAAAAATAAACAGTTTTTACTGAAGAACTTTTTGTTTTTAAAATAACGAGAGTTTTCGGCGATTTTCCTTGAACGGGTATCCTAAAATATGAATAAGGGCCTATACATAGACAAAAAGTTGGGCAGATTGTGAACTAAAATACTTGTTAAATATTTTTATATTTAAACGGAAAACGTATCAAATTCCGCCCTAAGTAAGGCGAGAGAGAGTGTCACTCTAACTGACTAAAAACCACTCCGCTCCAATTCCTGCTTCGAGCCGAAGACCCTGTAACCCTTACGGTTGTCCGCAGCCCTATGTTTTGGGAAGGTCATCCAATGACTTCTCTTTGCTTCGCTTCCGCTTTGAAAGTGAGAAGAAAGTTGAAGTGAGAAGGACTGTCAGACTCTCACGGACTAAAAACCACCCCGTTCCTTCTCCTGTCCTGAGCCAGAGCCCCGGGAACCTGTTACGTTGTCCACAACTGCGGATTGTCCGCAGCCCTGGACTTGTTAAATTTCTAAAAAGTAATAGTTCTTTATTTTATGACTTACAAGAAAATGTGTACAATTTTTCTACAACTGTTTTTGTACCGTACTTAGAAAAGCTTATTAGCTTATAAATAATAACTCAAGAATTTATTAAGTACTCACTTGAGGAAAATTTAATTAAGTTAAATGAATGCTTGGACCGTGACACTGTTCTGTGTCAGTGATGTCAAACGTGACTGGAAGTTTAATAGTAGTTGGCTCTCTCTTGAAGATGGTATATATACGGTACTTCTATTCTTTGAATAGTGCTATTTCCCGTAAAGAGTGATGGACTAGACCCTCCTTTGTATAGTGGGTACTACTGTTTGTTTATATAGGGTGACTGAGTTTATCTACCTACCTTAGTAGATTAGCTTCTAGAGAACGTGATTTGCTAATCATTTGACTTTATTTTTCCTGGGTAAGGTTTTACAGTTTAAAAGACATATATTATGTAAAAAACAACTGAATCTAGTCACTCTGTTTGTAAATGTCTTATCTTAAATTCTTGAACAGAAAATAATTAACATCCTTAAAACGGGGTGAATAGAAATTGATTCGTGAATAGATACAGGAATAAATGTTGGAAAAATGTCCTCACATCTATTCACCCCATTCCAGTATCTATTCACCCCGTCTTACCATTTACTGTGGAATTAAGTTTGGTCTATGTATTTTCATCGAAGGTGTCAATGTCATTATTTTGTGACATTGCTTTCCACTGATTAATAAAAATAAATACACAAAACTGGACAATGAACATTAAAACAATCATTAAATAAAACCAACCCAACACAAAAGAAGTTTAACTTAAATAGTTGCAAGCATAATAGTGTCGCAAAAATCCCAACCGCAGGTAGGTATAACGAGATACATTTCTTCTAAAAGCCACAGCTCTGTCGACAAAGGAGCTCGTATGCTTTGCGAGCGCTCTTGTTAAGCCCCATTCGAGCTTTAGAGCTCAGCGGTAGAATTTACTACTTACATTTTTTTCTTCTTTTACTTGATTAGTTCTTTAGTATTTTTGCTAGTGTGTGTGTGTATTTGTCTTTTTATGTTTTTTTTTTGGTTCATTGTTTTATGAAATTTATTGTATGTTTTTATTATAAACGATGTTTATTTTTCACGTTTTTCGTTACTCGGTGACTTTTTTATTATGTATCTATTTATCAATGAAATTTGAGCTTTGTATTATAACTCATTAAACAAAAGCATTTTTATTTATTTCTTATCAATAAAATAGTTTGGTAAGACAACTTATTGAACATGAGCGTCTGTATTTATTTCGTAAAAAATACCACACTGATAAAATTCACTACCACAAAAAGATTTCTACTGAAATTGAACTAAAAATCTCTATTCACATTTTAGCTAACAAATGAGACCTAGCCAAAACCTAACCTTTATCACTATCCCATCCGACACCACAAATAAATCTAATACAAATCCACTGAGGTACATCAAATCCGTTATGTTTCCGCTCCATACACCGCATAGACTAAAATACGAGTCCTTCTGATAAGGCTGAATAGACGAGACAAACGACGTCTACCAACCACAGTCATTTGTTATTTTTCTGCAATATGGAATGCATTCTTTCATCCTTTTGTTTTTACGACAAATGGAACGTATTTTTTATGATCTGTACCTCTACCATGAGTTTGAGGCAATAGTATTTGTCGGAAGACGACGTAAATTTTTTGTATGGCAATATTTAGTTCCACAGGTTTTTTTTTATGAAGCACGCCGGTATTCGATTATACGTATTACCTGATGGTAAGTCGCCGCCCATAGACACTTGAAACACCAGAGGCGTTACAAGTGCGTTGCCAGCCTTTTGGGGGTTAGAAATTTAAGAGTTGTTAGGGAATCGGCGATTGCGAAGATTGGTAAGGGGGAATTTTGTCTCCGGTAACTACTCACACAACGAAAGACAACGCAAGCGTTGTTTCACGTCGGTTTTCTGTGAGGCCGTGGTATCACTCCGGTCGAGCCGGCCTATTTGTGCTGAAGCATGGCTCTCCCACACTTGAAGGTAACCGGTAGAGGCGTTGTAAAATTTGTCATACAAAAAAATTACCTTGTCTCTAGCGACTATCGACAAAACTATTGCTTCAAACTCATGGTAGAGGTAGAGTAGTGTGTTTTTGAAGTAAGAGTACATGTAAGTTATTTTTATACATCTTATTTATTTATGAGGTGGCTTGGAATTAAGTTTGCGGCCATTTGTTTCTGTTAGTGTGTTCCTGTGTAGCTTTCTAGGTTTTGTTTTGTGACTTTGTTCATGGAATTTGTCATAATCTTGTTACTTGTTGTGTTTTCTGAAGGCATGGAATTATATGCTTCGTAAATTGAATACGTTTAATTTAGTAATCTAGAATTCTAAATTACATAAATGTTTGTTCATACATACATAATTTTAAACTAAATGGAATCATTTATAATGAATTGATTAAATGTTAATAAAGAGTAAAACTAAGTAATTATCTAAATATCAGACTAAGATCACCATAATAAGATCTATAATTTACTAAGCTTTCAACCACCATAATTATCAGATTAATGGAGTATTCCACCTTTATTGGAGTGAGATTATCCTGTATCTCATAATTGGTACAGGTAATTAGCAGACGTAATCACGCTATGATATTGTGTCGACCACATTTCTGGATGTGACGCGTAGTGATACAGCATAAATGATTAGACGCTTGTGGTAGATCGACTAATTAATTATTAAAAGCAAAGATTAAGACTTCTATGTTTGATAATTCTGTAACCTTAATTTTACTGACTTCGAAAAGGGAGACATTTTTCTAAATTTTGTAAATTACATTATACATATGACTAAAATCAGCAGTTCTACTTAAAATCTTTTGAAGTGTGCGTTGAATATCTCATAGTGTACTCTCCTTCACCATCTCAGAAGACAAACGAGCAATCCCACCAATCTTAGTAAGCTCCGTACAACAGATACAACTACAGACTTCAATGTAACTGAATTTCAGTAGCATTTCAGTATTAAACTTTAGCTACAATTTAATTTAAACAACAACATTGCACCCAAATTAATCTCCCACAAACAATAACGTTCGTCAAAGTTTAAACTGATTAAACAAGTTAATTTTGTACCAAATATCTCGTTATTTAACTAGCGGGATTTAATTTCATTATGGGATTTAGGGAACAACTTCCTAAACTGAATGTTTGGTTGATTAAAGATACGATTTACATATATACAAGTACACACACTCATGGTTTTGTCTCATGAGAATATATGGATATTAGTTTAACATATTATGATCCTTACTTCTTGTACAAATCATGCTTTTTATCCCCAAAGGAGTAGACAGAGGTGCTCATTACAACGTACACCCACTTTTCACAATTTGTGTTATAAGTCCCATGTAATAGGGGGTGAGCCTATTATTGCCATATAATATACTGGACACAATTCCAGACTCCGTGCGACTATTGAGAAATGTTTGAAAAACCCGAGACCCCTTATCCGGCTGTCACACTAGCAACCACCCGACCGACGAGACAGACTGATCCTTACTTCTATTTTTGTAGTTTCCTTCATCATCGTTCCTACTACGAACTACTAACATTACATACATTTATAAGAAGCTACCTTCATTTAGTATTATGTCAGTTACAATTCGTCTGATACTTAACATAGACATCCTCTAATGACTCCCATATCGGCCAGTTGGAAGCGACCTGCAGCTAGTGGCTCCTACGACCTTTTTCAGGTCATCTGTCTACCTTGAGAGTGTAACTCCTTGACATCCAGCCATATTGTTGTATGAGTTCACCAGTAGAAAATATTTTAGACACAATTCTGTTGTCTTATGCCTTATATACACACATACTTGTGTACATAATATGTACGTAGCCTATATCTACAGTTTGCTCATGTTTTGTCTAATTTCCTCGAAGGAATTTAGTTGGTAATATAAGCGGATTCCCTATAATCATTTCCGTGAATCAGCTTCAAATCTTATAATGCCACAAACCGAATATCTGTCTCATTATTTTGTGTGGTAAACGGAGGTTAACTTACCAAAATACTCTTTCTTGAAGGAAAGTTTTAAAATCTGTATCACACGCCGTGTTGGTCTGCCATCGGGTTTAGAGAGTGAGGTGAGAGAGAGAGGGAGAGAGCACCTGTTTTTGCGGCCACACTCGTGCCCTTTAACTTCTCTTGTATACTTAGACCAACAGTGGGTCTACTGGCTACCGTGATTGGTATTTATATACAGATGATTTAATGATTAAAATCTTAGGCTTTTTAAGCGAAAAAAATAGTAATTTTCATCACCTCTTTAACTATTCATTCACACCATTTTCAAAGTCACTTTACTTACATTTCAAATACTCTATGTTATCATAAGACTCGTTAAATATCTAAGTCTTGACGTGAAACTCATTATAATAATATGAATTTCATGTGTTGTTTAACTTGAAAAGAAAATTCTAAGAAACACTTCGCAGAAGGCTCTCTTCTAAGAAAAGTGGAAATCTCAAAAAGTTTATGAAGTACGTTCATTATAATTCTGGGAATTATTTATGTATGTTTACAGCTATCTTTTATTTACTTTTCAATTTGTTATCAATATTATACACAGCGTCGCGTAGTGCGTAGATTAGAGACAGACTAAGCAGAGATATCATAACTTTGTGTATCTCATAGGTTCACATATAAATAGTAGGATTTTAAACATTCAATATACTATTACTCGGTTAAACAACAATAATTTAAGGAAATAATGAATGATACATTTTATGCTAAACTCGAAAAAATAAGAAAAGGCAACTTAACTTACGCATTCCAATAGGGGCCTTAGTACGAATTTGTTTTACGTTTTACGAGCTCTGATTGGTTGGTTAATAGCAGCTGACCAATCACGGTGCCGAATGCGGTCTCGTTTCATTCTTGTTCAATGTAAATGAAACTCGTACTAAGCCCTTTGATCCATATAAAGCTACTGAAGTGAACAACTTTAAAGAGCACTACAAATCATCCTCTTATGAATCGAATAGTCACAAAATTATGATTCGATTAATTACACTTCACGCTGCCGAATTGTTAAATTTAAAATTAATAGAGCATACACCCAATTACAAATGAACTTATAAATATCAGTTACACTTGCATATTGAAGCCATTATTGTACCATTAATGGGTTTAATGTTATTAATATTGTACTTAAAACATCGTGAAATGTAATACGTTCATATTCTGTAGACTTTAACCATACATTAAAATACAATTATCAATTAATTTGTGTGCTATTAATTGCTATTTTCCATTACTTATTGGTCATCATTTATTTTATTTCTGTGTGCACTGGTGAAAAGATGCGTGCGATTGATGGCTTCCCTACTACCGATACATCGCATCCTCAAGCTGCGCATCCTCCTCGCCCAGCTACATACGAGTAGCTTAGTATCAGTGGAAATGGTCACATAGTTTCACAGATTAGCTATTACATCTTTGTAGCATAACTACATAGTACATCTCTGGTGGAAAAGCACTCTAATACATTATGGGTGCTGGCTATAATAATTATTATGAGATGTAAAGATAAGTTTATGTTTGCAAAAAACGATTCTTGCTAGTCAAAATTATTATACATTATACCATTTATCCGGTCATTTATAAACTGCAGAATCTTATCCAATCCAATAACCAAATCACAAGATAAAATACCAGCTACACAAGTAGAGAATTCAGAAGTGACATTATACCTACATACAATTTGTGTATTCTATGTATGGGAAGCGTTGCGACGTACAAAGGCATACCTATGTATGTAGGATACGACAGATGACAGAGACTACAAAGGATACGCATATATTGTCTACTAACTTTAGGGGGATGAGGCAACTTGACAAGTTTGAGCTAAAATGTGAAGGTTATGAATCGTTGCATGTTATAACATCATGCTGTGTATAATATGTAGAGAAAAAAGTTTGGTTGAAAATTTTTGTTATGAAATTGTAAATTGTTTTGGTAGAATTTAGATTCGTTTTCGAGTTCGAAGTTTGAGTTAAAAGGAATCAGTATTAAAACCTTCAAATCTTCAAGAAAAGAGCGTATCTTGTGACGTGTGCTACCTAGGGGAATGCGGGTGTCCATGCGATAATAATTGACCATTAGGTGATCCATTTACTCTTTTGCCTCCTATTCCATAAAAAGTATTACTGTAACGGTATTTTAATTAAGTATTTTTTTTATCTTTGCACTTTGCACTTTACATTTACATTTAGCTCAGCACTTTACAGAAAGTCAGAAAATAATATTCAAAGGCGGCATCTATAAATTGATTAGTGTCAATAAGTCGGTGCAGACTAAAGCGACGCCATTGATTTTTCTATTCAGGATAAAATCGCGTCGCATCTTTGATTACATCGATGGAACTTTCGTTATCAAATAAAAGAATTGAGAGTATGAGATATGGAAGAAGCTATAGAGATATTGATACGGAAATGGAGTTTCTATATAGGTATGTTGATATTTTTATAATAACTATCGTGAGACATACAAAATTAACTAACGTCGCGCAAAGCGCCGCGTCTGCGCACGCTGCTTGTGATTAAGAGTCCCTCTGTGATCGCCGCGTCTGCGTACACTGCTTATAATGAAGAGTCCCTCTGTGACTCGAAACTAGTAGAGCTTTTCCCTATTAATGTACGTGAGTCAACCGTAATTTTAAGTTAATTTAGGTATGTTGATAAATATATATTAATACCTAAACTACTGATTTTGTGTATAAAAGTTTACTTAATGACTAACTTTAATTGAAATTTTGTTCTTTGCTTGTATAGTGAGATTTTACACATACTTTAAAACAAAATGTGTCAGAGTATATACTTTAGTAGATTATAATTACAGTACAAAAAGAAAACCTTGAATTTAATAGCCTTCAGATTTTTCAGTTCCAATATTTCCATATAATTGTAGGCCATGAATATGTCTTTTAACAGAAATGTTATAAATTACTACGAAGTTTTTACGCAAAAATGTTAAAGCCTCCATTGTATTTTTACAATATATTTTTATTTTTGTAATTTCTCGTACATTCACAGCAGTTTCGATAAGTAGAATGAATGATAACTTTCTGTTTAAAATTTGGGATGACTCTGTAACTTTACAGTTATTTTATTTTTTATGGAATCAAGAGTAATGTAATTAAATTGGTGTATTATAATACTTTATTTATAATATAACTTATAAAAGACATATTAGTTTCAAGCCATGTTAGAGGCTCATATTCATGAGAAGCATTCTGCTACTGTCTAGTAGAGCACCTCGTCAAATAATTACGTGAGTAAGCCGAAAAACTTGATATTTGGATACTGAATAAAAACAATAGTAGGTAATGATTTATTATGCCAATCGCTGCCATACCGACATAATTATTTGACAGATATTCCATTGTAGTTAGTATCTTAATTTGTTTTACTTGAATGCCAAAAACTTCTTTGACATTAACCGCCGTACTCAGAGTCATTTAATGGTCACTTAAACCCAGTCCTTATCAATTGTTTTTGATAGTTTAAGTGATCATTAAATGTCTCCGAGTGCGGCAGTAAGAAACTCTAACAATTTAGAGAATCTCATAAATCTTACAACGTTGCATGGTATTACACACCTACGTTTTACATTATGCAAAGAAAGTTTTAAGTATGTTGGCGTTGAGTTGTATAATATCTTATAAACTTTGTAAGGAAATATTTTACTAAAATATACATTTTAAAACAACTTCAAGCATTCATTATAATATGATAAGTTGTATTTTGACAGGTGGATTAATTTCAATGAAGCTACATTAACTTTTAACTATTTAAATGAAGATATTCTATAGTTTGCTGTAGGACAAAAATTATAGATTTAGTTCACAAGGAAAAATGTATATAAAAATCAAGATGAGATGTCTTCCAACTATTGTTAACTGTATAAATATATATTAAGTACAATGTTGGAGATATATTAAATAAAGGCTAAATTAAAATGAAAAGACTGATGCCTGTTGATGCAGCGAAAGAAATGTGTAAGAATCGTAACAATTGGCATTCCATTGTCTCTGCCTGTTTGCCTGCCTGCCATACGCCTGTTTCCCATGGGTCATGGGAAACAGGCGTATGGCGAAATAAAAACAAATGTCGTCACTATAACAAACTTTAGCAATCATATACAAAAATTCACACTTTATACTCATAAATAAATACACATGAGCTTTGCAAATCCACGAATCCAATAAAATTTGCAACATAGCGGTACTAAATCGTACATATGTGGACATATTGGCATGCTTTTACTATGCCAACAGTTTATATATTAGTTTAAGTATATTGTCGACGTCATTCAGAACTGTATTGCACAGAAGTTTGTCAAAGCTGAACTGAGAAGTGTGTGTGTGTAATTCTACAACCTTTTAATGTCGACAAGCATCGATCGGTTTACATTAATGGATTATTTTCTGTACTTGCTGACCCGGCAAGCTTTGAACCACCTTAAACATCTTTTTCTCATCTTTTAAACCTTCTCTGGACTTCTACAAATAATTCAATACCAAAATTTGCCAAATCGGTCCAGCTGTTATGGAGTTTTAGCGAGATTAACGAACAGCAATTGATTTTTATATCAACCGCGAGGTGACCGAAAAAAGTAGCCTATACCTATCATTCTCTTACATATTTCGTAAAACACTTAATTTAACACAAACGAAAGATCGTCAAGCACATCTTTGCATTTATAAAATAAACGAAAATCCATCTAAATATTTGTCTTTTATAAAAATATAACCCAGCAACAAGAAGACAGCCATATTGATATACAACAAGCACTTCATCATAGCGTATTTACCTTTCGTAACACCTTAAATCATAATATGATAAATGAGGTCCGAAATATTTATGAATAATTCAAATTCCTCTTTTGGACTAGTCATAATCGCGATCCATATTTCGGTTCTGATATCCCAAAGGTCTTTTGAATATTGTTCTACTAAACCCCGTCCTTTGGGTATCCTAAATATTATGTAACGTACCATAAATCGTAGTTTCTGATCTGCTCTTTTAATCTACGCTTTTAGGAGATTATTCAAGATTTTAATTAAAGTTATTTTTTAATGAATATTGTGATACAATTAGAAGGATATGAAACAATGAAAATTTTTACATGTTGAAAGGATGGATGAAAGCAGATTTACAAAAGAAGTATAGAGAGCGGATATGATTGAGATCGTCGGTAGAGGGCGCCCTAAACGGACATATAATAACCAGATCGGCGATATATTAAAGAAGAGCATTAAAAGCACCTTTAACCGACGAGCATGCATGAAAAGACTGATGAATGTTGATGAAGTAGTTATGTGAGTGTATAACGTGCTCAAAAATCGTTTAAAACAAGATTCATACTTTAACATTTATCACCCGTTTACAAGAAATTCGGAGAACATTTGAACTACACAGCACACCACTCGGTTTCAATTTAATTACTTCAACCACAATCGAAGCGTGTGGTAGCAATACATCGCCATCCAATAAGGGATCCGCTCTAATGTGTATCGGACATAGGGAGCAATGGAATGGTTACATAGTGATGGGAAACGTCTTGAGGATTTGAGTGAATGATAAGAATGAATGAATATTAAATAAATATAATACTAAAATAGTAATAAATGTCTATTGTTACAACAATGCAATGCAACGTCACGCATTTTATCCGTGAAGGGGTAGGCAGAGGTGCACATTACGGCACTTATTGTTATATTGTCTATTGTTATATTTTTATTTTTTATCAACTAACTGTCTGTACATTTAATGGCAATGATTTTTTTCAAACGTTGCCTCTCTGTATAGTTTTCACGTGTCGTGGGTGCGTTTACAAACATACAATTTCACATACACAAAATGACACCCAAACCAGGAACAACAATTTGTGGATCAAAGAGTTGTTTCATGCAGGTATCAAGCTCGCGTCACGTTGCGCGGTAGCTGTCATGTTAACCGAATCGTTCAATCATGTTGTAGTGACACAAAAGCCAGGTCTTACTGGACATTTTCTATAAAACTAAAACTCATATTTTCAAGGACATTCCAGTACAACGACCCTAAATAAAGTTGCTGAAGCTAATTCATGAAGATTTATAATTAACGTCAACGCCTAATAAATCATAATAATATTAAAAGCAATTTGATTTTATTTTGAAAATATTTTCTCTCTACGATCGAGAATTTTGTACTAAAAGTTTTTAGATGCTAACGTTTTATATCTAGTCTCATTATTTGGTGAAACGTTCCTTCAACATTTTAATGACGCTGCATCTATGACGTAGCGCGCAATTTACTA
This sequence comes from Spodoptera frugiperda, assembly GCF_023101765.2. Classification (NCBI taxonomy): domain Eukaryota; kingdom Metazoa; phylum Arthropoda; class Insecta; order Lepidoptera; family Noctuidae; genus Spodoptera; species Spodoptera frugiperda. The sequence goes on along the minus strand of NC_064214.1, from coordinate 11,323,207 downwards.
AAAGTCTTATACAAAGGACGAAATTCACTCTGACACGGGTTAAGATTTATTTTACTAAAAAGCAAAGAAATCTTTTGATCTTTTCGTATAATTACGGGGTATTTTTCATCATTACATTTTATTGTTATTATCAAAAACTTTTTAAAACAAAGGAATATACAAATGTTGTTAATTTCAGTTGTCAGTCAGTTGGATATAATTATGTATAAAAACAGCTATAATTTTGGCTCCACACAATTAACTGAAGGGCATTTTAAATGCATTTCACATAAAATCCGTACAAGTAAATATTTTTTTTTTTTGTTATTTGTTATAAATAAACGTTGCCCCACACTAGGATTTTCTCCTGTGTCGTGGGTGCGTTTACAAACATACAAGTTCACATACACATGACATCCAGACCCGAAACAACAATTTGTGGATCACACAAAGAGTTGCTCCGTGCGGGAATCGAACCCGCTACCCGTTGTGCGGCAGCCAGTTGCCCAGCCACCGCACCAACCGTGCAGTCAATTATTATGAACTGTCATACATGATAATATTAAAACCGCAATAACATAGAATAACTCTACTATATCCCGCAAATGTGGTTTGTAACCTCGGACACTATAAGTAGCTTCATATACGTACACCTCGAGCTATTATAAACCAGTATAAACTGACCTTTATGTGTTCGAAAAGATTATATAAATCGAGACCATGATAAACTGGATTTGTATACTTTAATGTGTACCCGTTTAAACATGTTTGTATGTTTGCTATAAACAGGGATGCCATATTGCAACGCAGTGCAAATGTCGTATAATGAGCGAACCGGTACAACACACCAGTGAACAACAGCTGTAATGCACAAATAGAGTTGTATTTAAGTTTCAAACTTAAAACTATTTAGTTTTGATTAAATTTGTAATTGGCATTTAGAATGTAGGTTTATTGGTGACAATGGTAGGTTTTGCGAATAAAAAACTAAATGATAATAATTTCTCTGTCCATAATACATACCCATTTAAAGATGTTGGATCGTCTGCTAGCTACATGTTTGATAGAGTTTCTTGCTCGTTCTTCTCCATTGAAGTCTACATTTTGGAACGAGTACCTAGCTTCACAGATAGACAGACTTACAGACAATTCAATTTGACATTTCAAAAGTGCCTAATTAAAGATTAATTGAAATAAATGCTTTGACTTTGACTTTACTTAAGGAATTATTTAAAACCATAAATATCTTTTATACTAAAACTATCTTAATTTAATGCATAATCAATGAACACATTCAAAACCCTATTTTAAACCGAAAACGAGAACGCAAACCTTCCAAAATTAAACCTGGCTCATCGATTTTTCACTAACAATAAATTCCGATCCGTTCACTCGTTCCCGAATGAAGAGAATAGCTTCAATTGTGTCCCATCACTAGTGTGTAGCGGGGCGGAAAGTGTGACATGTCAGTTTGGCCGGGCTATCGGAAGCAACGGTAAATTATTCAACAGTCAAACATAATAAAGTTACCATGTATGTACGTTTTATTGGGATCCAATTGTACCATTCATACATGTGGCGTCTCATTTCCAAATTAGATGACGTAAGCGTGTCTTAAGAATGAGATAAAAAATTGAGAAAAATTTACATCATCAATTACAATGTTATCCTTTAATTACAAGTAAAAAAAAACTACAACACTGAATCTGGTGTTAACGAAACTAAAAGGATTTTCATTTAATATTTTATTAATTATAATAATATCTTTCCACGTTTTCCACCTACCAAGAAATTAGTATTAACATAATTATCTATCGAACAGGCTTCTACGAAATACGTCTATTATTCATAATGATTGACATTGAAATTGTACATAGAACTGGGGCTACAACCATCGCGGCTCAGAGTGGAAATAATGACCAAAATATCATATCGGGTCGTCGCTCCGAAGAGGGACGGAAACAGCCGACTAGACCCGAGGTCATCCTTCAAATTGCCGAGTTGGAGACACTCCGGGAATTCCTAACAACTCGTGAGGTCCCTAAAATTTTAATTACGCTGTATCCAACCATTCTTCCTCCCCCAAGTTGGCATAGCGGTCTCTTTGAATGTTATTACACGGCCCACTCGCAAAAAGCCTTTACAGAAATATTTGGGCGAATACAATTTCATTTTAATGCTTTTATGAGATGACCTTAGAGAAGAATTGTTCTTAAGGTCCTTTTCTGAGAAATAAGAACGATTTCATTGGCCTCAATAGTTTTGTTGCTTTGTTTTTTTATATTGTGACAGAAATACAATCAGTTAAATGTATTTGTTCACTTCAACGGCTTTAATGTATAAATACACTTTTGGCCCAAAATTCGTGAAGAGATTTATACACCGCAAGGTTTGCATATTCCCTGCTTTCTGTATTCAAACATCGTATGCTGTTCATGCAAGAGATTTGTGAGCATTACTCGAGAGATTTCGCATAATTAGTATCTACTCAAGCACCAAATACCCGGTGCAGTTACCGGGAAACGTATTTGCATAGACGATTTCAAAATTATTCATCAGAGAATCTAAATTGTTCTAAAATATGGGACTCTTCCTGACTTAGGGGCTTAGTTTTACGGTAGAGCTTAATTTAAAGTCAGAATTGTGTTTTTAATGAAGAAGAATAGCTTGACAAAAATATTACCTCAACTTTAGAGTTTCAAAGATATGAGTTTCCCGTTATTAAAGTGTAATGTGGATTTAGAGACGGAATAACTCAAAGAACATGGAATAGTACGAACACGAAATAAATTGCAACTTCCACAACAAGCATATTTATCATTCCCCCCAAAGTGATTAGCACAACAATAGCATTCTATTTTCATACATTGCTGGCTTATATGCACGATAATTACTCGATTCCTCACATAGCGAGCAATGTGTTCATATAATCGGAAAATCACCCTATTGCTTACGTCAGAAATGATGAACGCAATATTAATCCATGAGCATGACCTCTTTTATGAATTTATTGCTTTACCGACTACATTGGACGCTGGACGTAGAGTGTAATATGCTGTTGTATACTAACTTGTTTTATTGAAAAATTATTTGCTTCATTCATTTTGATTTATTTGTGCTCTCTGGTACAGTAACATCGGAAAGGTATAGGTAATAGGAGAGACTAAAATATTTTAATGTAAATTTCGAAAATATTATTCAAAATTATATTCTTCAATATTCATATGTCTCGACAAGTTGAATGAAATATAAAAGTTTCTGAAATTTCGAAATTGTCTTCATCTTATTCTGACCTATTTCCAGCCATGTTACAATCGGTATTGAAACGTACATCAATATTTTACTAGTGTGAAAATTAAAAGAAAAAAAGATAAGTCCATAACCTTCATACCAATTTATACCAAACTCTCTAAAGAATAAGGTTGATATTCAAATGAATATCTATAAATAACTATGCAAGCATACCAGTAACACCATTACAATACGGGCGGTAACAACTCAACCGTATAATTTCTATATTGAAGTGTAATTAGGCGTTAGTTGTTCAACATAGTGAATATAATATTAGATATGAGTAGGAAACTATTTGTATTTAAACGCTACCAGTTGCTTCCAGTGAAGCTAAGCCAGACATTAGTTTGAGCGACTATTAGCATACCATTGCCAACTGAATGGTTTTATCAACAGACAAATGGATATGTAAAACGACCCTTATCGTTTACCGAAATGGCTGAGTCGCTGAGTCTCCGAATAGTAAACAATTTCGTGTATGAAAGCAATGTTCTTAAGAATCTTGGTGTGGTTCAGCTAACTATGTCAATGTGTTTTGTAAGAATTTTGGGTTTTGATTCGCTAATGTGTGTGCCAGTTTCAAACAAAGTGAGCGTTATGAGATTCATTGCAAATCATAACCAATTATCGTTATGGCAATGAACATAGTTACATTGTATCTTTTATGCGTTTTGTTTTTAAGGGGGGAAAATCATCCAACGACTTCTCTCGCCTTGGGAGCCCCGGTAAACCCGCTAGGTAGACCGCAACTCCGGATATCTTTTATGCGTAAGGCATTTAAGTTGATAATACCATGTTGCGGAAATCTTGAATGTTGTGGATGTTCAAATGATAATTATAAATCATTTTATATGATAAAAAATAACCACATAAAGTAATGGTATCCCTATTATTTCCAAACGAATATCTTTGCTCAAAGCAAATAGTTCGTATTTCTCCAGTAACTTATTCATGAGAGTTTTCTTAGAAATAAATCCCTTCTTTTGATTCTTAGTTTTTGTTATTCGACTTTGGCTGCAGAACTTTAAATGCAAAACTTCCTAACTGCGGTTTTCTTTTAGTCAGACGCATGCAATTTAATTTTGCATCTTAATTATTTTACTGCAAAGCAAGGGAGGATTCTTTTGAGTTTGAAACTATTTCATTACTTATGTAGTGCAGGAATGTTTACAGCATTCCCGTTGGCTTCTTCCTTTGTTGTTCGATTCTTTTTGTAAAATGAGTAAAAAATTGTTCTAATTATATAATTTTTTTCTTCAGTTTATTGCATTCTTTGATCTCAATCAACATGCTTACAGAAAATCTTATTAATTCTATACCCACCACTATGGAAATGTGTCGACTATTTTATGGTCCGATCCAAGTATTTCATCTCTGTAATATCATACATATCAAACACATGTGTGGGAGAGCCATGCTTCGGCACGGATGGGTCGCATCGACCGGAGTGATACCACGTCCTCACAGAAACACTGTATTACAATGCGATAATTCGGTTTTTGTGCATTTTTATTGCATTTTTTATTAACAATAATAAACTATATTATCACCCTATTATTTGTATGTATATTAAGACAACATCATTTACACCAACTTAACACAAATAGATATCACCACAATTCTTCCCAGACTCGTGCTAGGCTTTCAATTTAACGGGCAGCGTGCAGCGGTGGATTGTCACGCGACGCGGATATCCGTGACAACGTCTCTGTTGTTCCGATTGCTTAATTAATTTATGTCCATGAATTTATTCGCAGTTCGTAATTAAGGCAGTTGTGACGGTTCTACAGCTCTGATAGGTTAATTGTCGCTGTAAAACGTTTCGGGGATATATTTTTCTGCATTCTGTTTTTTGGATTTATCTGCTGGGAATTGGGTTTTATTGTATGTGAGTTCTGATTTTTTATTTATTTGTACGCATGAATATTTTGTGAAGTTTTTCACTTATGTTCATATCACCTTATGAAATGGCATCGCCTTTTTTGTACGTTCTGATTCTATTCCATTTCTAGATAGAGTAAAAGAACAACTGCGTTCTATCTGGAAAACTGAATCCAAATCCAACTATCTATTTCATTCTATATTATGTATTTTTATATAATTCCAACAGAATTTTCAATGCAACCAAAACGAAGGCATCCAACAAGAAAACACAAAATCTCGTTCATTCCCATTACAGCTGAATGAAAACAAAAGCCCACATCTAAACCTTTCACTTAGGCTTCCTAAGTCTAGAATAAGCTGAACATCTCCTTTCTCTTCCAACATTATCTGGCTAGAACAAGTATTTGCCAAGAATACAACGTCGTAAAAGTCACGCGTGTTTACAATGTCGTTAACAAGACTAATAAAAGCGCCTGGCAAGGTACGGGGCGATCTGGCAACATAGCCACAACTGGCACGAGTGGCACAGTCACATCTGGCACTTGTTGCATTGTCAGCGATGCCAAACAGCAACTGTGTCAACAGTGCAAACACCATGGTGGATATATGGCTGTGGTTTTTAATGGTGGTGTTTTTAAGCAGTTCTGCTCTTGTCCAAACTTTAGACTCTAAGGTTTTGATTGATTTCCTTGTCAAATTTTTATTCTTCTTTTACAAAATTATGGTTATGAGGAACTTCTTTGTAATCTATAACAACAGCCTTGTAATTTATTTAATCCTTATTTTTACCTATTTCTATATACTTTTCATCCAAATGTATGTGATGTTATAGTAGGTGTTTATAAATATTTTCAACTTTCTGTTTTTATATTAGAATTCCCATGTCTGTCGTTTGGGATTTAAGGTTCGAAGGGTAGGCTCATCCCTCTGTGTGAAGGTGTAATATACTTTTTTCAATAATCACTTCTCAGATCCATCCATTTGTAAATGTTGAATGTACGATTCTCTGGAGATGAATATCAATCTTTTACAGAGTATTTGGGTTGAAATTGAAAATTATATCAATTTTTGGTGACGGTTCTCGGTAACGTCGTGTCGTGGGCGAGGTAACCACATGGGACAACTTTTTACGTAACACCTACATACAAACAATTTTACTTTTACTCAAGTGTCATGTCAGACCAAAATTAAAACCAAGAAACAAAAAACAAATCTAAAACTAAACCCAGAATAACACTTTACTCAACCGTGAAACAGAAAACAGACCCGACACAGCCTCAAAGATTCCACAAGTATATAACCGCAATAGCAGCTGATATTTATCTTGGCAGAATACCCCAGATGGTGGTAGTGCCTAATTTATACGGGCCTTATCGATTCGAGTTTACGCCAAGTCTGTCCAAGTGGTTATTTAAGGATTGAACTAGGAATAGTCAGGGCTTAAGTTATAGACTGGGAGGGAATTAAAACTTAGCCTAATGGTGGAGGTTAAGTTTCGGCTTGGGACTTGTAACTTTTGATTGGATCTTATATATCAAGTTGGGACATGGGCATGTGAATGCCTAAGTGTATTTTTAAGAAGAGGTGGATTGTAGCATATAACTTTCTTTTCCACCAGATGGTATGCTCCGTTGCTGTAGATTCGTTTGGCTTCCACCAATCATATTTATTGGTACACACAGTTTTTTTATATGGAAAGATCCGTGTTACGGATGCGTGCTATGAATGTTTTCCCTCCTATCGATATATCGTATACGACAACTGCGCATCTTCCTCGAGCAACTACTTTGCGGCGGCACGTCTTTATAGCACATCTTACTCACACAGCTACATAACACATCATGGCGGAAGCCTGGTAATGGTGAAATATAAAATGAATACTGGTTAAATTTACTTTTGCGTTCTAACTTTTCAGTCATATTTCACTTGTTTTAAAACTAACATTAACTTATGAATTTAGAAATCCTAACTACGGTCGTCCAGTACAATAAAACCCAGGCTTGAAATTAAATTAGTGTTATAACTTCAGAATCGCCTCAATTAGGCTGTCGCCTAAGCGTATAAATTATACTGACCCGTAAGAGTGTCGCTCTGTAGATAAGGACAGTAGTCTGCTTACGCTGTTAATTGAAACATTTGACAGACTAAAAATTCCAGTATTTATTCCAAAACCTAATTAAGCCTTTGATAACATTTTTGGTGGGTTATATATTAGACTGTAAATATAAAATTTTAAATATAAGTTAGATAGAAACATTTTAGCACGTCCAATAACTAAAACTTAACTAATATTTCGTGTTTTATTTTAGGTAATTATAAATAAACTCTCGCTATTACGTAATGGCTACTTCCATCACACGATCTGTCAAAAATCCCGCCAAAATGAGCCGCCATTTTTTTCACAGATAAAATATACCCTAAAAATAGTGTCCTCTATTCATACGTCATTCTATTTCATCCTTTTAACCGAGGCCTAATCAGTCATATAAACGTCAGATTTCCCAAGGCAATATTTTTTAGATACTGCCAAAGATTACTTGGGCATAAAAAGAGGAAAAAACACTAAGGAGTTACGCCCGGATAGTAAAAAGGAATTTGATTATATTTTTATATGCTACCTGTGAGTTACAAGTAGGGTCGATGAAATATTTTGCTATAAACTATAAGTAATAGTTTTATGATAATAATTTAATCTAGCTACAGATAAAGCTTGATTTTATATTAAACCTTTTTCTAGAAATCAGGTTTTTTGCGTTCTCTTGGTAGCTTAAGTTTAGGAAATATTTTTGCAGTAAACCGTTTGAAAACTCCACAATTATTCTTTGTCAAGTATCTACGAAACATAGCTCAATATTGCTACAATTTTAAACAAGTTTGTAGCCACGTAATTATTAAAAAAATGAAGGGAAATAACTGTAAAAATTAGAAATTTATGTATCTTTTAAATGAATTAAATTTTATAATTGCTTTATTATTTCAACTCAAAAGGCTATCTCCATTTTACAAATGAGCAATGTATTAATCTATTCCTATATTAAATTATCCTTTTCATTACCCATCTCCGTAGGGGCTGGTAAATGAGATAAGCAAGAGTATTGAGTAATCACAGGGCTTTTCATGAGATACTGACACGCTATTCTGCGAGATAAAAAGATTTCTTCGCCCTTATCTAACTATATGGATAGGATAGAGTTCTATGTTGTACCTAATATTAGGTTTACATAGTTGTCTTCTAAAAACCCTGCATTATTTATATATTAATTCCTATTTTTTCGACATTTAGTTTCATATATTATAAGTAGAAAGCTGGTACCAATCGGTCAAGTATAGTCGAATATTTCTGATCGATTCCTCATGATACGCCCCGTGATACAAATTGATACAAACAATGAATATGATCTTTAAATTACAGTCATTGGCCATTTTACTAGGTATTATAGTCAAATCAAATCATACAATAAAAATCCATCTTTAAAAAACATAACCGCAAGTACATAAATAAATCGGATTATGGGCAAAAGAAAAAAAACGATAATTCTTCCTTAAAACCAGTGAGCTTAGGTCCGAAATCGTTCGAAAAACGAATTATCGTTATCGTGAGCCAATAAACGTATCGTTAGAAATGACAAATGGATAATCTCGAACAGTTTGTGAGAGAGACACCTGTGACCTATTAAACGGTGAGGAATCCCGGGTTCTTTAAAGGTTGGGAAGGTTGCGTGGCTGTCAGTCTGTGTAATTCATGGTTGAAGGCTTGGCTTGGTTATATTCTACTAAAGGTTTCGTACTTAGGAGTTCATCTCGACAGTTAATTTTTGTGTTAGTTCTATTGCTGTGAGTGTCGTAATTATGAAGTAGGCTTTCATATCGTTAATACATTAATATACAAATAACCAAAGAAATAGAAATGGCATGGTTATCCGAAATTTATGTAAATATGTTTTGAGTTTTGTGTATGTTCATAATACTTATAACAAAATCCACAAAAAAGCAGTATGATTTCAAATTACTTTATTAAACATTTTTGCCACTTACGATACGACTGACGACTACCACAAAATACAAAAGCCCAATTCACAATCAACGATCGATCAGACTCGATCAGGCTCGATCGACAACGAATTCAGCCAGACCAGACAGTTACTTAATTGAGGAAAATTTTGCCAGTTAATTAGCAGGAACAGTGATGACTCTCACAGCTATTTGGGTTTGCAAATAAATAATTAATCAAAAGCTGTCGCGACGCTAATCGAATTCAAGCTTTATACAAATACGTATAGGTTAGTCTTTCATAAAACTGTTTAAAAATAGGATTCTTCATGTAATAAGGTACATGTACTGCCTCACTAGACAAAGGTTTGATCTCTGCGTCTGGTACCGTTTTAATCCGTCAATCGATTTTTGATCAGAGTGTATTGTATCTGTTGGTCCGATACAACATTTTTGTACTTCATTATTATTAAAAAAAAACTACAATACTCATAAGAGTATGTCAATAGCCATATTTCTAACTACGCATGAGAAATTCTACCTTAAAAGTTACGTAAACTAAACGACCGTCTAATTCCTTCAAACCTCGTTACTAATGAAGGAAATGGATGAAAACAGAAAATATATATCACGCCTCGTAAAAACTAGGCTATAAAAATGTTGCCATGAAATAACGGCTTCGAATATTACCAAACTTGTACAACCATTTGTCTATGTCAACACCGTTTATGAAGTTTAAGAAAAATATTTATGGATTGATACTAAAATGGAAGGAAAGGTAATATATTTTAGACCTTTTACTAAACGTAAAAGATTATTTAATCGATATTATTTTTTTACTTCTCTATTCAATTATGAATGAAAGTTAAGAGATGAATAAATCTTTTTTCCCGTTATCTAGTCTCCATAAAACTTGAAACGTTAGTTAGTATTATAGTTTCTTTTGTTTTTTGATGGGACAAGCCCAACACAACCTCCTTAAGACACTGCAACTCCTGTAAGCTAGGATCTACAGTAGGTACAACCACTGAAACACTGAAATACTGAAGGCTGGCTCGTCCCTAAGCCAAGATCTACAATAGATACAACCATGAAAACACCGGAACAATGAATGCCCGTGCGTCTCAGGGACATTAATGACTGTCTTGGATCCCACAACGAAATAAATCAGAAGATATTATTACAGCTGAAGAAAGCAATAGTTTCCACTTCTCGCAGTGAATAGTTAACCTATAGTTACTCAGTTGGTAATACAGTGTCTACTTTTGTACACAAAGATAGAAACAAACATTTAACTAGAAGAAGACAAATGATAGTAAATGAATACCCAGATTTGATATAAACTAAACGACTATACCGCTTAAGTCTCAACACTCCCTTATTCAAAAATACCGTAAACTAGATTTTAGCGTGTAAACACTTAATGTCAATGAGTCAGTTTTATTTTCAACTTTTAGGGGTTAAAAGGCCTTTCGAGTCTAGGCTTTCAAAGTTTAGGCTACTCATTAGTCTTTCTTATAATCCAATTAGTTGATGAAGATAGAACGATTGACATTGTCGTTTCTCCACGAAAATGAGTAATTCGTTAATTTGTCTTTCAATCTGTATTATGGAACTAATCTTGTCTGATCTAGTTTTGTTCTATTGACGAATAATAAGATAGTAAGAATACATTGCATTATGAATGGAGGCCTGCGTATGTATCAAGCTACAGTTGTTGACATTTTTTCTTTAGGGACATAGGCAAAAGGTCCCATTCATGAAACAATATTTATACTGCTTAAACTATTATTAATCTTTTAAATGTAAATAATAACACAGGTAGCCAACCCGCATTGAGCAAGCGTGGTGATTAATGCTCAAACCTTCTCCATGTGAGAGGCTTTGGTCGGTAGTGGCCACTTATAGGCTGATAATGTAAAAAAACACATGTCAAATTTGTTCTCAGCTGAAACTTTCATTTTACCAAATACTCAAATATGAAGTACCAGTGAAAGTTCCTAGAACCTACAATATATTCTCAAAATATTTGATATCATAATATTTACAGCCATTAACTAATACATCAAGAGGTACTTTGTTCAACGAACATTGAGTTGTAACCTCTATATCAACACCGACTAGATATTCTGGCAAATCTCCAATACTTAGTAGGATCTAACTTTATTCGAAACCTGACTCTATTACGATGTTAAGAAAGTGCTGAATTACCATATATTTCTTTGTTCAAACGTCCCTTCTTCTGTGACCTTTGTAAATTGTCTAGGTTCCATATTTTCTGCAAACAACGGAAGGTTTTATATTAAGTTAACACTAGGGGGGAGGATGTGTGCGTGTGAGAAGGTTTATGATCTCCTGGGTAGTGTTATGTTTGAATTTTAATTTATGGAGCTTGTTCTAGAACCATGTAGAACTATATTGTTAGAACAGGCTTCTATTTTGATTCGTTTTATAATAATCACTTCATTTCTTCGGCGGTAAAAACAGTAAATATTTGTAGGTATTGGAAAAACCTTAAATCTACCGAGTCATAAAATAAATTCTTTAAACTGGATGAAGTCTTCATTATATTTCCATGTAGATAGTTAAGCAGAAGAATGGACAAAATATACAATTCTATTCTCTTCTTTGTTGCCAAGCCATTTTCGTTCTTATTGTAACCCAATAAAGTATATATCTACGTACCTTAACAATATCCTAGATTATCAGATCACATAACTTGATGTATTCTACTCTATACAACTACAAACTTAATATTTATCATCTGTATTCTCAAAGCATCACAATTCAATCTGTGTACGCAATTCAATTTCGTACTGGACTTGGTTATTTCATTCGCGCTGTTTATAAATGGGAACGACCTACATATGCGATGCGTCGCGATCACATTGCATTTTCATATGCTGCGTTATACTACTAGCTTGCTAGCTGCATATTAAGTTTTTAATGGTAAGTGTGAGAGATGTATTCATGAATACGAAGTTATGACTGTACGTTGTCATCTTAAAACAAATGATGCTAAAATGGTAATTGTATTTTTTAAGGGGGGGGGCATCTGTTCTGGTCAGATGGCTCTTTCCGCCGCACGCACGGGTCTGGTTCTGGTCGGGCGGCGAGCTACACTTGCCATATATAAGGTTTAGATTTAGATGGAATTTCGTAGAAAGTTTCTCTATAGTTTCTCTTAATTCTCTTAGAAACCGACATGCCAAACTTTACCTTAGTAGTTTTGGATGCACGTTGTCTCTGTGTTTGTCAGTCTCTCGACCATTTGGATTTGGTCACTAGAAACACGAAAGTTTCATATAAGTAAAAATTAGGACATTCCATTTACTGTTTTATTTAAATTAACTAAAACTCACGTTTTACTCACCTAAATTAATAGAGAAAGGCTCTACTAGTTTCGAATAAACCGTGTCTCTTAGTTAATTTACTATGTCTCTCGATAGTTATTACAAAAATACTATTTAATTTGTCCTATACAACAACATATATTATTTACAATACCTTTTGAATAAAATTTGTTACCCTACTAAAGCAGCTTGGGGTGCGGTGCCAGAAGACCTCCCCGTGGTGCACCCTGGGTACAGGTAATAGTCCCCCTAACGGGGGTGATAGGGTTGGAGAGGCTATTGCCTGTAGCGAACTTCTGGACGAAGCGGAAGGACCCGAGATGGGTTCCAAAGGCGGCAGGCTCTGTGCTGACACATGGCCTGCGCCTCCGAGGGAGCGTCTTTCCACCCGTCTCTCTGACTTAGCAGAGAGCGTGGCGGAGAGGCAAGGACGGTGCTCGTTGTGCACTCACCCTGCCAACGAGCAGCATCGGGGCACAAGTTGTTCCCGACTGCAACCGTTGATATCGTAATCCGGGAAGATGTCATGGTCATGTTTTATGACTCTGAACGGGACGAGGGTCTTGGCTTAATCACCCGGACCGCGAGGAAGTTAACCTCTATAAAAAATTCCTCCAATACCAAGTTCTGGTGCGCGGCGAGGGTATGCGTGGCTGAGGAGTAGTGTCAGTCTCGAGCGCACCCCCAGCTAGGGGACCGGTGGACCCTCTAGTTGGGATACAAATATACACTTACCCAGGTACAGGGGGCACTGCCTGGGTGGACTGAATATTTCCCCCACACTCGTGGGAACTGAATGGAATCAAATACCAAAACCAAAAAACCAGAGGAGGAGAGTGCAGGTGAGCTCGGCTCGCCTGCAGTAGTAGTTGCAGAGAGCCCGAGAGGCTCTGGTGCCCGTGGGGAGGCGCTGGACGAGTCCAGCAAACCCAACACACGGGTCTCAAGTAGGAGGGAGTCGGGCGCGGAGTCCGTTTCATCGGCATGCGCCGTGAGTGTAAGCTCAACGCGCGTAACGAGGAGTACCTTTAAGCGTCCCAGGGTGGAGGAGGGCCAGGGACAGTCTTCGTCCTCCAACGTGCTGGAGGCCCCAGCCCCTCCTAAAATCGCCACGGCCGCGCGGGGTAGAGGCAAGAGGAGCAAGAGGTCGGCAGCCACTGCACGGTGCGAGCCAACTGAGCTAGTGGCTGCAGAGAGTGGCGCCTTGCGAAGTGCTGCCCTCTCGGACTCCTCCGTAATGGAGGTTTCGGACGGTGAGGCTTTAAAAAGCGAGCGCGGCTCTGAGACGCTTCGCCAAGTTGTAAGGGAGGGGCTCCGCCAGGTAGCTGGGAAGAAATCCCAGGCTGCTGGAGCTGCACAGCTGAAGTCGGTGGAGACCGAAATCATGGCGGCGGTCTTCAATGTGTGCAGAGTTCCCTCAGCTGGAAAAGTGCACCAGGGGCTTGCCGAAATGCGGCGAGAGCTGGCGCGCTTATCGGCGTCCAATGCAGCTCTGGAGGCAGAGCTTCGGTTGACCAAGGCTGAGCTTGCCGTTTGCCGAAGCCAACCTCACCCCTCGGCGGAGCCTGATTTCCTCGGATTAATGCGCAGGGAGATGGCTGCTTTCCGGCAACGTTTTGACGTGCTGGAGAGCAGACTACTCCGTCCCCCGCTGGCAGCCTCGAGATCGCCGACTTCGACGTCATACGCCGCTGTTGCCGCTGGGCCCCCGACCACGAGTGGTCGGGTTTCTCAACCTGTGGCGAGACCACGAGCGGCTCCTCCAGCGAGGACCCCAGCACCCCCAGCGGTGCAGGCGCCAGCTACAACGGAGGCGAATGCGCTTGCTGGACGCAGCAGAAGGAGAAGGGGTGCTGTGACTCAGCAGGCTGAAGGAGCCACAGCCACGGGCGAGCCTACCCCGCCAGCAAGAGCTGCTAATAGTAGCGAGTGGCAGGTTGTCGGTGAGGCGAGGAGAGTCGCCAAAGAGGCGAGGAAGCGCCGCAAGAAAGCGCAGCGGCAGCGGCGCCAGCAGCAGCGCAAGGAGAAGCGCGCTGCGGCCTTGCTTCTCGCCCCTAAGACCGCGGCTGTAGTTATTACATTACAGCCCGATGCGGTCAAGAGGGGCGTGACATATGGCGACGTCCTCGCCAAAGTGAAGGGGGCGGTGACTCCCGCAGAGTTCGGGGCCCCTGACGGGTTCACAATGAAGGTGACGGCGACTGGAGCCCGTCTACTTGAGGTCCCCGGCGCGGCCAGCGGTTCATCCGCTGACGCCCTAGCAGAAAGGCTCAGGACGTGCCTCGGTGCGGATGAGGCCCGCGTGTCCAGACCCATCAAGTGCCTAGACTTGAGAATATTGGGCCTGGACGACTCTGCGACGGAGTATGAGGTAGTGGCCGCTGTCGCCAGGACGGGAGGGTGCCCTGTTGACCAGGTCAAGGCAGGCACCATCCGTCCGGACAACTCGGGGCTGCGCACGGTGGTGGTAAGCTGCCCCGTGACAGCGGCCAAAAAGATTAAGGAGGGCAGAAGGCTCCTGGTGGGGTGGGTCTCGGCGCAGGTCAAGCTGCTCGAGGCCCGGCCTCTGAGGTGCTACCGCTGCCACGTGGGCCACCACGTGAGCGTTAAATGCACCTCGGAGGTTGACCGCAGCGACCGCTGCTTCCGCTGCGGTCAGCCCGGTCATAGGGCCGGCTCGTGCACCGCCCCGCTGCACTGCGACGCATGTGCGGCGGCTGGCAAGCCGGCCAATCACAGGGCCGGGAGCAAGGCCTGCTCCCCACCTACCAAACCCAGGGGCAAGGGTAGGCCCTCTGCCGCCCCCGTCGCTTCCGCCGCCACCACCGCAGCAGTCGCCACTGCTGCCGCCGCCGTGGCCACCGCCGGCCGTAGTGCCGCCAGGGAGGAGGTCGTGATGGATTTCCAATAATTAATCCATTCCGCCTCCTCCAGGCGAATATTAACCACTGCGCCGCAGCTCAGGACCTGCTGCTCCAGAGCATGGCGCAGTGGTCGATCAACGTTTCTGTAGTCTCCGAGCCGTATTTCGTCCCGCCCAGGGATCACTGGGTGGCGGACCTAGACGGCTCGGTGACTATCATCTCGTCGGCCGCCGCCGGTACCCCGACTCTCGAGAGCGCTCGGAGAGGCCGGGGTTGTGTCGCAGCACGGTTCGAAGAGATCGCTGTGGTGGGCGTGTATTTCTCTCCGAACCGAACTCTCGCCGAGTTCCACAACTCCCTGAGGGAGTTGGTCGCCGTCGTCGTCGGGTTCCGTTCCCTCCCCGTACTTGTCCTCGGGGACTTCAATGCCAAGAACTTGGCTTGGGGTTCCCGGTTCACCGACGTTCGGGGTAGGATGGTGGAAGACTGGGCTCTGGAGACAGGCCTAGTCGTCCTGAACCGGGGTTCTGTCCCCACGTGCGTGCGGATGCAGGGTGAATCGGTGGTGGACATCTCATTCGCCAGCCCTGCTCTGTCACCGCGTGTCGTTGACTGGCGCGTTATGGAGGAGGTGGAGACGTTCTCAGACCACCGGTACATCCGGTTTGACGTCTCCGCCGAGTCCGCGGACCCGCCAGTCAGACAGGCCCCATGTGGCCCGCGTTGGGCGCTGAGACAGTTGGACCGGGAGCTTTTCCTGGAAGCCGCAATCGTGCAGGCCTGGGTGATACCACCGGACAGGCCTGCCGACATCGACGAGGAGGCAAGATGGCTCCAGGACGCCATGTCCAGAATATGTGACGTGGCGATGCCCCGGGTCCGGCCAGGTCAGCGCAAGCGCCAGGTGTACTGGTGGTCGCAAGAGCTGGCTGCTCTGCGCAATGCGTGCGTAGCTGCGCGCCGCCGGTACACGAGGCACCGCAGGCTCCGTATCCGCGCTCCAGACGCGGAGGTAAGAGAGGCGGAGTTGTACGAGGGGTACAAGGCGGCAAAGGCCGCCCTAAAAGCGGAGATCTGGCGGGCTAAAGAGGAAGCCCGCCGGGAGATGCTGGAGACTCTGAACAGAGATCCATGGGGGCGCCCCTATCGAATGGTGCGCGATAAGCTCCGCACCTGGGCTCCCCCGCTGACTCAGAGTCTCCGGCCAGAGATCGTGGAAGAGGTGGTCGGCGCCTTGTTCCCTCGACTATGGAGGGGCTTCACCCCTCCATCCATGACTCCGCCCCCTGCGGTGCCTAATGCGGGCCACATTGATGACGACGACGACATCGTGCCGGAGGTGACCGAGGCAGAAATGAGAGCGGCGGTGCGCCGGATGGGCGCCAAGAACACCGCCCCAGGACCCGATGGCCTGCATGGCAAGGCGTGGGTCCTGGCCTCGGAGGCTCTCGGGCCTCGATTAATAGGTCTCTACAGCGCATGCTTGGAGAGGGGCCAGTTCCCGCTTCAGTGGAAGACGGGAAAACTGGTCCTCGTGAAGAAGCCGGGGCGCCCTGCGGACTCTCCGTCCGCGTACTGGCCCATTGTGCTGCTCGACGAGGTGGGAAAAGTCTTCGAAAGGATAATTTCGAACCGCCTCGTCGCGCACTTGTCTGGATTTGGGCCGGACCTTGCGGACGGCCAGTTCGGCTTCCGTAGAGGGCGCTCCACGGTGGACGCCATCATGCGCGTAAGAGACCTCACGACGGGGTCTGCAGTGTCCAGGGGTAGAGTCGTCGTGGCGGTGTCTCTAGACATCGCCAACGCATTCAATTCCCTACCCTGGAGCTGCATACTGGAGGCACTCCGGTACCACCGGGTGCCTACCTATCTCCGTCGTGTTATCGAGGCCTACCTGACGGATAGGTTCGTCAGGTACCCCGGTCACCAAGGTGAGTGGAATCGGCGAGAGATGTCGCGCGGTGTTCCACAGGGTTCGGTTTTAGGGCCGCTCCTGTGGAACATCGGTTACGACTGGGTGCTGCGCACCGACCTCCCAAACGGCGTCAGTGTAGTCTGTTACGCTGACGACACACTGGTGCTGGCGCACGGGAGGTCGCACCAGGCGGCGGCCAATTTAATGGCGAGAGCGGTTGCGACGGTCGTTGCAAGGATCCGGCAATTGGGACTCGAGGTGGCGCTCCACAAGTCCGAGGCCATGTGTTTTCATGGCCGCGGGAACGCGCCACCTCCGGATGGGTCCCAAATAACGGCAGGAGGGGTTATCATCGGCGTCGAGACGACGATGAAGTACCTAGGACTCGTCCTCGACAGTCGATGGAACTTCGTGGAGCACTTCCGACGTTTGGCTCCTAAGTTGGAACGGACGGGGGCTGCACTTAAGCGGCTCCTGCCCAACCTCGGGGGCCAAATGCCTCCTGCCGGAGGTTGTACGCGGGGATCGTGCGGTCCATGGCCCTCTACGGCGCCCCTGTGTGGGCGCCGAACCTGATGCGGCGGCCAGCTCGGGCGCTGCTCACTTCCCAGAGGGTCATGGCCATCCGAGTGATCCGTGGATATCGCACGATCTCCGGGGAGGCGGCGAACCTCCTTGCCGGATTACCGCCGTGGGATTTGGAGGCGAAAGTGCTTGCGCGCGTCTTCTGTTTGCGCGCCGACGCGCGTCGCCGGGGCGAAACTCCGCTGCCGCGCCAGATTAGTGCGTGGCGGGACGAGCTCCGGCGCGATCTCATGGCGGAATGGCAGCAACGACTGTCGCAACCGAGGGCTGGGCTCGCTGTCATTGCAGCGATAAGTCCCCTCTTTGAGGAGTGGCTTGAGAGACGCCACGGCGTCCTCACCTACCGCCTGACGCAGGTGCTTACCGGACATGGAAGTTTCGGTAGGTTCCTGTTTCTGATTGGGCGGGAGGAAACGCCCGGGTGTCATCACTGCGAGGACCGTCCTGAGGACACAGTGGAACATACGGTGGCGCTGTGCCCTGCATGGGCTGAGCACCGCCGTGTCCTCAGGGATGTAGTCGGCGACGGCGACCTCTCGCGTCCGGCATTGGTACAAGCCATGGTGCGGAGCGAGGGGGACTGGGATGCCGTCTCCTCCTTCTGCGAAGCAGTCATGCTAGCTAAGGAGGAGGCGGGGCGCGTGAGAGAACGAACCTCCTCACGCCCCAGCCGTCGCGAGAGACACTCCGGGCGTCGGGGATCGCGCGACGATCTCCGGCCACCGTAAGTGCGGGCCTGCGGACGGCGAGCAAGGGTAGCGCGCCGACCCGTGCGTGCGGCGCATCGCGTTCCGCGCGCGCCTCAAAGAGCCATCAGACCACCACAGATGGGGCCCAGTAGGGCTGATGCCTAATCCGGAGCTGCGGACAACCTAGCGGGTTTACCGGGGCTCCGGCTCGAAAGGCAGGAGAAGGAACGGGGTGGTTTTTAGTCAGTAAGAGTCTGACACTCCCTCTCGCCTCGCCCAAGGCGAGAAAAGTCATTGGATGATTTTCCCCCTCAAAAAAAAAAAAAAAAAAAACTAAAGCAGCTTATATGTTTGTAAAAAACAGATCTCCGTCCAGAACTCCGTCCTATGTTAAACTTCATTTAAGTTTATATAAAACAGTTAGTATGCTGCTACGTGTTTATTTCAAACGAGTGCCTGTGACATCGTCGCTAAAGCGCTCTGAGACAGACTTCTCCCAAAATTTGCAATGTACACTTTATTTAGGAACTATCTACTAGTTCTACGTACGTGGAACTTTAACATAAAAGCAAGAATGCAAATGAATATGACATTTAGAGCTGAGTTTCTAGTTTAAGTTCAACATTTAGTAAAGGAAAAATCTTCCTTTTTTAGAAATATACGGCTTGTAAATCTGAAGATTTGTTTTTTATATCATCTATTGATATTTTAAACACAATGCATAAACCTTAAAAAGAACTTAAATTACAATTTTCCATCATGTATTGTTTTTTTGTTTCTCAATACTTTACGTTACCCAATAAACCATTCCACCCTTAAAATGGTACACAAACAAACGCAATAGGATTGTATACCTTACAACCAAATGCGGAAGATCCTATTTTCTTTAAACGCCCCAACCAATAATCGGAGGACAAATTCGTGCACATTTCTCCCCGTCTTCTCGCATTATCTCTTCATAAATCAATCTTTTTCATACAGCTTCTAACGAGGGCTTTTCACATTACTTCAAATTATCAACGTAACCCTTTTCCTCCCTTAATATATCTTGTCGAGTGGTCCAGGCATACGGAACCTTTCAAGTGTGCGGACTGATAGTGGGACCCAATGATCCCTAAGGGTGTGTCAATAGGAATTTTTGTATTGAAAACGTTAAAGCATGTGTTTTTTGTTGTATAGGGCCTGTAGGTGTGATAGATGTTTTCGTGGGACTTTTTGTTTGAATTGTGAGGATGGTTTAGGAGTCAGTAATTTAGTACCTAGTAATTTGAAGGGCAAAGGAGCAAAATGTGTTATTTCTTACAATACCTTGATTTTGCATAGTCGTCTAGTAAGCGATTTTAATCATAAAACCAAACTAAGTCACATTTAAGTACCACTACACTAACTACTATAACTGCCGCACTCAGAGTCATTTAACGATTACTTAAACTATTCGTTAGTAACAATTTTGTTCCAAAAACAATTGCTACGGACTGGGTTAAGTAAACCATAAAATGACTCTGAGTATAGCAATCATGAGCAATCTGAGTATAACTCTGATTGCTATACTGTATATTCACCTTTCTATATAAAGTAGATACTATAGTATCTACTTTAAATAATAAATAAAATTAATGTTTGTCTACAACACAATTTGATTCGTCCTTCGATACATCACTTGCTCAATAATGATATTGATTTGGATGTAAATTTGATTCATATCTTTCATATCTGAGAACATAATATTAGGGACCAGTTTATAGTCAATTCGAACTTTGATTGTATACGAGTACATTATAAATTACAATTACAATGTAGTCATCGAATTTTATTGATGTACTACTAGATTCAGCCAGCTTTGCCCGCGTTCCCGTAGGATAAAAGTAGCCTATGTGTTATTCCAGACCATAATCTACTCCTGTTCCACCAGTGATGTGCTATGTAGCTATGCTACGAAGATGTAATAGCTAAGCTGTGAAACTATGTGATCGTTTCCACTGATACTAAGCTATGTAGCTGTGCGAGTAAGATGTGCAGCTCGAGTATGCGATGTATCGATAATAGGGAAACCGTCCATAGCACGCATCTTTCCATATAAAAAACATAGCTTAGCTGAGTCCGTTTTCACCAGTTCTAAGCTGTATCTACCAATGGATACGATTGATAAAAGCCAAACGCATCCACAGCAACATAGCATAGCACATCTCTGGTGTTGGCACCCTTATCCATATGAATAGAAAAATCAATATATGGTGTTGACACTGACATTCGACAAATTATGTATGTCAAAGGGTATGTCAAAACCATACAATAATTTACTTTCTATTCACTCGATTCGAAGTGTTTAAATTATGCTATTGGTCTATGATTGATTAGAAATATATCTACAAATACATACTTAAACCTTTAAAACAGCTAGTCAGCAGTATTCGAATGCTCTAGAAGAAAGTGCTAGAAGCACTTTAGATTCTACATCAAATTGAAAATAATTTCGACATTCAGGATAGATATATCTCGGGGTTAACGATTTGTAGCTGACTGAGTTATTCATAGAGCCCATCGGCCTCAACTTCATCAATTATGTATGATACTATTGTTGCAGCTCAGGTATTAACTAATGAACACCTGATTTATAGGAATCTACTTCAACAATAGATGGAATTATTCGGCGGCTTTCGAAATGGTCTGGTCTTGAGATAAGTCTTGTGTAGTAGTGTTTGATAGTTTCGCTTAAAATTGTATGTAAGAGAAAACGTAAACTGTGTGCAATAATGTTCATCAATGTAAAAAAATTTAAAATAGTTTAAGGAATTATAGATACAGTATTAGTAAAAGTGGATTATATATCTGTAAATAACATTAAAAAAATAATTCTTACCACTTTAACGATGTGGGGTTCACCAATGAGCGACGATACTGAATAATTTGCTTTTTGCATTGTTCATTGGCAGTATAGTAATGCCTAGAAAACAACGATTTCAGTACCCTTAGTATGAGTTTACTTTACCTTTAAAGTAATCGAAACGAGAGCGCGTTCAGAGCTTTGATTGACCGGCTGGAATAAACCAACCAACAAATTCCCCGAACGTGTTTCGATTACTTTAAACGTAAAGCAAACTCGTACTACTAGTTCACCACAAGCCGCACTCCTTTAACAAAACGCAATACAAACACGCATCTCATAAATACACGCGTTTTAATTTGTTCCCAAAATGAGATTTCCTGTAAAAGAATCAGATAATGAGGGTACGTACGGACTTATATCCGGGTTTAGGCGCGGCCTTGACCTGAAAACCGGCCGGGCGAACGTCGGATTATGATGACCCTATAGAAAATCGTTCGATGCTTTCCTAACGCCCTAAGATGAATTATTTGGACAAGTTTTTCAAGTGTAATCCGATTACTTCCCTTTTTTCTGTACTTATAATCTTCAAGTTGTTTGTTGTTTGGTTTAGTCTCCTTGCTGAGCTAACCACTGCTGGAAATAAGTCTCCGTTTCTCAGTATGAAAAGAAAAGGATGGAGTATCTTTATCCTTCCTTTTCCTTGAACTTCTTTACTGGTTCGGTTTAACTCTGAGACTTAAGAACGGTAGAGTGAAACTGGAAATAATTTTGCTTACCACATACGAATATAGTACCTATTACATACTGGACTGAGTTGTATTTTTTATGAAACAACGTTAAAATAAATGAGTGTTTTGATTAAAGAATGAAGAGCAACATTATTTAGAATATTATACCTACGAAACCAACTGTCGGTATAACTATTGGTAACACAGTAGAAAAATCCTGTGGGGGCCAACGGTTTTTTTAAAGAAAGATCTTATCAACGTTCTTGCAATAACTTAAAAAAATATTATATTTTCAGTCACCACACTCCACATCAGAAAAATAACCCCACACGGAAATAAGACCACAATTCCAAAAACATTCCTTAATTGTTATTATCGATTGTTTCGATAAGATCACACCCCACCCCTAGTTTAAGTGTCCCTTACCACGATAGTTGAACGTTATAGTGTTATAAACTTTAATATAACACTAGGCTACGTAGGTATCTCTTATGTAACCTATTTAGATAGGAAGCCTTCGCAAACTGTGATGTCATAAATAGTTAGTATAATGGCGCACGGTTAGGATGTTTAGCAGGTTACCGTGGACGTGTGTTGGTTTAATTTTAATAGTTACTGCACTGGTACACCTACTGTAATTACTCTGCTCTAATATCTTAAAAATTGAGCAGAATACATTTTTTTACTTATTGGCGATATTTCCGAGTGGATACGATCTTTAAATATTCAAGTTAAGAGCATATTCTTTTTATAAGGTTGGCAACGCATCTGTGACTACTCTGATGTTACAAGTGCGTTGCCGATCGCTTTAAATCAGGAGGAGGCTGTTAGCCTCCTGTTCCCTTTAATTTTTTTATGTAAAGAACTTAAGCAATACATGTTTACCTGTCTATACACTACCCTTTTATACTTGATGGTGATAATTTATTGAAAGGAAAATTTGATTAACCCATTTGGAACCGCTGTTAGATTAGTTTCAAACCAGTCAATAATAAACCTATATTTCATGATTAAACTTTATTTAACAACTTTTTGTAAAGACACACATTTATAAAAATAATGTAGACATCACATAAAAACGTGCTCAGGATCTCAGGCTGTTTTTAAGTTATAAAATACACAGAGATCGTTTGGTCTACGTTTTGTGTAGAAGTATATAAATGTGTCATTATGTCTTACATGAAAGTAAGTTGTAGTCTTTAAGTGCCAATTACGTAACAATTTATTTCTAAAACGTGCGTAGTTGTATTTTCTTTAAACATTGCTTCTAGGTATATTTTATTAAATAATATGTTCTTGGTCGATTTCGAAGAAATTCGTTTTCGTGTGATTCTGTATAAAAATAAAAACTGAGGCAATCGCCATGTTGTTCATTTATACATAATCAGTTAAGTTTACAAAGAAAGCTTTAAAAAGACTACAAAATAATTTCAACACTGTAACTTACGTTACGCCATACATGTATAATAATTACAACATTACACTAACGACCCCCAACGGGATCAGAATATTACCAATTAGTATTTAAACATTAGCCCTAGTACTAATTACACTCGTCCTAATTCTAGACTAGACTACGTTATTTAAATTTAATAGAGCTAGAACTAATGTAAGGAATTGTGTTATTCAAAGATTGTTTTCAGAGACATGTAGTTAATAAGTTTATGATAAAATCATGAAAATTAAAAATCTTAATATATTTTTAAATTAAATATTATGTTTATATTTTTCACGTAATTATTTGACGAGGAACTCGACTAGTTTCAAGCCATGCTAGAGGCTCATATTCATGAACAGCATTCTGCGACACACGTTCGGTGAGACTGTCGCGCTGCTAAAATTAAATTAGTATGTCTCACGAAAGATATAAGATATTTTTTAGTTCTAGGAACTTTCATCTTAAAATGCTTTCATTATGACATACCAGTACTACCAATCTTCTAGAGACGCTTTAAGCTGAGGAAAAGTTATATTTTATAGGTATATATGTAGGTATTAATATAGGTATATATAGGTATTAATGTAGGTAATATTTTACGTCATAATTTATAACAATACATTATCATTATCAGAAAACCCGTTAAAGAACTTTAAGATCGAAGAACCCTCTTCAAACTCTGTAAAACAATCATAATATCATTGACAAAAAGTAATCATCGAATCCAATTCTCATTATAATACTACTTTTCAATTATTAATTCCAATTTTCCTTTCTACCTTGAAACTCTGGTCTAAAATTGAAACCTAAGTAAATACTCCAGACGAAATGTCTCAGATGAATTGAGAAATATATCTTGAAAAGTTTTGTCGGGTGCTCGCTCTATTTTTGTAGATTCTTATACATATATTATATTTTAACCTACATGCAAGACTTTCTTTGTTAAATAAAAATCACGGTTTACTCACGTACATTAATGTAGAAAAGCTCTACTAGTTTCTAGTCACAGAGGGACTCTTCATCATGAGCAGCGTGCGCAGACTGAATTTCTTTGTTAGAACTTTCTTTCTTAGAACCAAATGTCTTCTTACCAATTACGCCCATAATCATGGTAATGTGATGTTATCTATTCGACTCATGTCATCAACATATCCGAACTAAAAATAACAAAACAAAAAGCCAAAATCCAATAATACCTTCAGTGTAGCCAATAGTCCTCAAAATTATGCCAAACTCCATCGACATTAAGTTCAATTTACCAAACAGGTCTCATAAACAGAAATGCAGCCGAAGTCAATTGGATTAGAAAATTAACACCTCCAAACGTTTGACATTTGCGCGTTCATGAAGTTAGCTCATTATTGCCACTCAATTTTCAATGCACAAATGTGAAACTTCATGACGTGAACTGATCGTGAAATTAATTGAAAATGAATGAGTTATGCCGTTTTACCGACCATCTATTTAAGAGTTGCTTATCGTGAGCTAGCATGTCATACCTAGCGGGCTTACCGAGGCTCCAGCTCGAAAACCAGGAGTAGGAACAGGGTGGTTTTTAGTCAGTAAGAGTCTGACACTCCCTCTCGCCTCGCCCTGGCGAGAGAAGACATTGGATGATATTCTCCCCTTAAGAAAAAGGACGTAACCTAACCCCTTACTTGTTCAGTTAGATGTCACTTATAGGTGAAAACCAAAATCTCGTTAACTGTCACTTATTTTAGCTTAAAGCAAGGTTGGCGAAAACGGGCATTAAGCTAGGGTTTTAGGTCAGTAATTACGAAATTTCATGTTTGTTTTTAATTTGTACATGGAAATTGTAATTATCCGGTCATTTAGAAGGTTTTATAATTGCCAGCCTTGTTGGCACGTTTCCCGTTGACAATCATGTGAAGGACTTTTGATTCGAAGTGTATTTTTTACTTTTGGAAATGCTTTAGTTTTTAATACACGTGTAGATAATAAGTAAAATCTCTGAGTAATTCATTTACATACATGTAAATTAGACACGTATATGCGAGATTGAGACTAGATCTAAAGTTATCTTTAAGTTAATTTCGTTCCATAGTCGCTGCCTACCCCTATAGGAGGCTGGAAAGAAGAAAGAAAAACAGTTTATTTGCACTATTACAAGATATTGCAGGCAAGACCAGAAAAACATTTAGGATAAAATAAATAAATAACAGGCGCAAGATTATCCATCTATAAATGCTAATTTCTTTAAAACGAACAAAACAATGAATATACTCCAGTCTATTTCTATTCTCAAAGCAATATATTGTTTCCTTATACAATCTTACGGGTAATCTATCCATAAAGGCTTTATAGCTTACGAAAATTATTACCAAAATCATCCTCAGCAGGAAGATAGTTGTTATGGGTAGTAAACAATAAAATACGGGGACTATACTCTTGACATAATCCCATATTCACCTTTTATAGCACTCAAGGGGTACGGAGGAGGGAGTAAAGAGTACTCCTAAGAATAGAGGCTTGAGTCTTTTGCACGTCACGCCACAGACGCACAAGTACTTTTTTACATTCAGAGTTATTCTTTATAGTCAACTTATGATATGAAATAGTTTATGTACCGTACACATATTGTTTGAGCAAAATACTTTATATAATATGATATATAAAGTCATAACATTATAAACACATCTTAATTTTTATCAATGATACTCATGATGATCATCATCGTATCAGCCACAAGACGTCCACTGTTGAGCATAGGCCTCCATCCAATGTCTTACAGATAGGCCGGTTGGAAGTGACCTGCATCCAACGGCTGCCATGACCTGTACCATTTTACAATGATATACATAATATAGCATAATTTACAATGATATACTAACATACATATGTTTCCACTATAACTGCTGTGTGACACCTATCCTCAAGACTTATTTCTTCTATCCTCAAGGTAACATCTAAGCTACCCATTAGCGATCTCTAATCAACAACGTGTCAACAAAATTTGAATAAGAATAAACGATTATATCGAATATTCCAATCGCAAGTCTTTCCCCGATTTCCATATTCACTCGATTTCAAAGTTAGAAGTAGCGTAACGACACTATAGTTTGTCTGATATCGTCATGCAATGTTGCGAAGAACATTCTATTCGCATTCGCAATATATTTAGTTATACATCGGCGTTATATTTTATACTCCGTGCTCGTCTTTTATTTTATGGAGCTATAATAATATGTTTGACTGTGAAAAAATGGGAAATCATTTCCCGTTTGACAATGTCTGTTTATTTTTTGTCCCTTTTCCTTCTGTTGGACGATGATATACGAATTCGCAGCTTGTTTTAATATAATATTGTTATACAAATTTAACTTTTATAAAGTATCTACGTGTTCAATATTAATATTTCAGTAAATATTTAACAATCACGGATATCGAAATCCATCTCTCGCAAAAATTAACGAATATATATTAATTGATTGGACTACTTCACCGCAGAAGCTTTTTTAACCATCCGCGAACAAGGCTGATCTGATTTTATATCCGCCGCCGCTCACCACATTTCCTCTTTACCACACGCTTTATAGGATTTTTTATTACTCAGCTATTGCAATAAAAAGTAAAAGGATAAAGTTGGAAGTATTTTTAATATCCTAATGACTGCCATTACGTTGATACCAAAGAGGATATTAAAATAAACGTAACACATACTCAAAAGTAAAACTTTTGATCGATTCTAATGAATTTCATTTCATCATAAACGAATCGGGAAGTTGCCGAGCGAAATTCTTGCAAACTCGGAACGACACCTTTACTGTTGGATCTGTGAACGTGTTCCAACCCCCTAACGTTGACTATAATACGGCGGTGCATGTTTACGACGCGGGCCTGATCTCACGAAAACCATGGCGCGGTGTTTTGACGGTGCTCACAGGTGGTATAATGAGTTGTGTGGGGCGCGGCGCGGATATCGAGCGGGCGCCGGCGGCGGCGGCGGCGGCGCGCGCAGCAGTGCAACGGGCGCGAGGAGCCCGGCCGGCCGCGTTCACAGTGTTAGATGCGTCCTCCGCCGGTCTCACAACACAGCCGGCCGCGCGTGGCGGCCCGACCGCCCAACGCGAACCTACCCATATCCCGTAACCCTACATACTAGGTGCCCTATCCTGTGGTAAACAAAACCCATGTGATAGTGATGTGAAGTGTCCGTTTATCATACTTACATTGTAATCGAGCCACGTGAGGAATTTATAATTCGACATGACGGCGGTTTGCCGTCCGTGTAGTGTAATTAGTTAATCAATTATGTAACGACGGTAATGGCAAAAGGTTTTCAGTGGTAACACTATAGGTCTATACAATACAGTAGAAAAGCTTTTTATAGATTAAAAAATATTGTGTCGGTAATTGCCCGCGTAAATATGTTCAATGACATTATGTGGCGTGTGAACTTTCACATTAGAATTCAGTACTGAATTATGTTCAGTGTATTATAATATGAAACTATGCTTCAAGTAATATTTCTATACATTGTTCGGGAAGGATTCGTACAAAGAAAACTTTTGAGGTCTATCGTTTCTGCCGCCTAGACAGTAACTTAGTTCTTTATGAACTACTAGTACGATTAGAGCTGCCTAGTTATACCGTTTAATATCGCTACGAAGTTTCATTCAAACTATCGTGAGCGTAGTCGATTCGTAGCACCTGCTACGGTATAGGCTACGTGAGCGCTACGCCGCGCCGGAGAATTATTAATATTAGTTGTGAATATCACAGTTTCCGTAGCGCGCAAACAGGGTTATATCTCAATCGTGTCACGGGATCAAATTCTCGAATTTATACTTTCATTATCTTGCCTTTTTACTGTATCTTGTATCTGTATACATTGAATGCCACCACAAAGGAATATATGAAGAAGTCGTCTAACGTTCATTGTCTATGTATCAAACTAATTAAGCTCTTAATGCGCAGTAATAGGCTTGAAATTACTTTCGTAATATTGTATTATGGTGTCATATATTGAAAATTGGTTCATGGATGTAATCAGGTCATCCTTGCTTCCTGAGAGACAAGGAATTTCATTATGAAAATTGTTCAATATACACTGATATTCAACCACTTATTGATTTCAAAGTCTCGTATCTCAATCACGAACTAAAAATATGTATTTCAATCATGCTCCAGAATCCGTATATGGATTCAAATGAACGGAAAATTTTAAAGCAATCTTGTTCAAGGCCAACGCCTTGATTCAAACACGAAGAAGGAACCACGAGATTTTATATCTTCTTATCAAATAACATAAGAACGAGATTGCTATTAACTTGTTTTGTCTTTAAATCTGATTAGTAACAAATACATCTTTTAATTCCTAGTAAAATATCTTCTAATGCGATAAACATAAGGCAGACAATTGGATAACTCCAGCCTTTGCAACATTTTTTTTTATTTCCTCGTCTTTTCCCTATAACAACGAATGGGAGAGACAGCTTAACACCAATTTGTAATTTAAATATCGCACACTCAGGAACTGTCTCAAAAACTCAAATACTCCAAGAAATAAAAGACATTTAAGTCATATTAATTCCATTATCCGTATCAGAAGCAATTCTAAGTAGCAGTATACTTGCTTCTTTATTAAAATTTCTTCCAGTAAAGAATATCCAACGTTTACATAATACATTGGCTGGGTAATCTAAAATGTTCTTTATACGTAAGCTGATTACGTTCCCATGTTGCGACTTAGGCTCAAAAATAGGATCTACCACGCACACGGAGTGTGATAGTCGAATTGATTTTCTGATATGTCCGTTTCAGTTTGTTTCTATTCTGTAACCGTGTTAACACTAGGAATGTCTTGATATGGCTTTAATGATAATCAGCCTATGAGACAGTGACTTTATGCTTTATGGCCACATGTCTTATCGAACATTTCATTACATAATTATCTAGATTAAAGAGTACGAGTACGTATGTATATAAAAAGAAAACATTTTTCAAACGATAGTATTACGTTTTATTCCAATTTTGATGTCCTTAAGATTTATGTTAGATCTCGTTTTTACAAAAATACGGTGTATATATTATCTCTTAGTAACAGTTGACAATAGTCTACTACAATATTTACTCAGTGCGAACCATCACTGTCTAATGTCATAGGAAAAAAAATCGTGTCTAAATAAATATTCTTCACATAATCCATGGTTCCAAAATATGCTAGGGCCGTGTAAAATTGGACTAGTAAAGTTTCTGTACAAAAATCAATCTTCTCTCGTAAAAATAGAGCTCAAAATTAATAATAAATGAATGCCCAGCAAAATGCTTAATTAGTTTCTATAAAGGTCAAGAAAGGTCACTAGAACTTAGATGTAGATGAGCCTTTAAATAAAAAACTATATACTGTGTAAATAAAAAAATAGTAGTATTTGTTTAATAGCATTTGTTATCTTTGACTGTATGTATGTGGAGCAACTGATTACCTAACGGGCTACCGAAGCTCCAGCTCGAAGAGCTAGAACGGGGTAGTTTTTAGTCGGTAAAATTTGACACTCCCTCTCGCCTCACCCAAGGCGGTAGAAGTCATTGGATGATTATCAAAAAAGTAACACTATGTATGTAGACTGAAAAGATAGAATATATTTATCTAGAAGTCATATCCATAGTAAGCTTGTTCCTACATAATGGAACTAGAGGTGTCTATTTCTATTTCCTTTCCTACATGAAACCTTACATATTTAGTTTGCAATATCTGCCATCCTCTTTTAAGTAATAGAGATGTCTCAAAATAGTTTCCTAATGAATATATTAAATTTATATGCTGATATGGATACTATCAGAAATTAACATTCACATAATTAATTTACTAACTCAGTAAGCACACCACATTAACTCGTTTCCTGAATCAGTTAATGAGACACAAAATTAAATGATACGTTAATGACATCGAAATGTTCTTTTCAAACGTAATTTTGTTAAAATCTATAATTTTAAAGTCCCTTCTTTGAAATGTTTCCTCGTGTAACGCAGGGGTCGCTCCAACCGCGCAGGGTTTTAGAGATGAACAATTACCTACGAATTGAAGCTTCACTGTTCAGTGATTTTACCCTACATAGTTCTGCTCGTAAATTGGCTGGAAAAATTCTCTGTCTACTATATTCTTGCTGCAAACAAAAATCTAATTAAAAAACATAAAGCGTAGGAACTTTATGATCTCCCCAAGAACTAACTTTGACAAAATTAATAACAGTGTTACAACACGTAATTTTCCTCAATATTAGGTCTTAATGATGACGTCATAAGTTCGCGAAGAAGTATTAGCAGTTACGGTAAACGACTTTCCTCAGTTATTAATAATTCTTCAAGTTTCTTATCTTCTCAGTGGCAGGGTCTAATTAATTGACTGATGAGGGCATGATAATAAGGAACCAATTATTTCATTATGGGGGTGTGTCTTGGTTAGTCCTTCGTGGAAAACAGAGAACAGATTTCTTTTACACTTACGGTTTATTTGGTAATCGAGAGAAATTGAAGCAGATGTCTGAAATTACTTTTGTAACTCAGAAAAAAATTAAATGTGAACACTTATTTAGATGGGCAGTACTAATTATTTTAGATGACATTCATAATCCATTTTTTTTTTCTATATCATCGTAAAAAAGTGAGTCTTTCTATATACCATTACAAAATTATTGCCAATCACGACGAAAAGTTTCCACTGAACCGGACCACAAATAAACCGTCCGTCTCTTTTTCTGCTCTACAAACAATAATACATTTTAATACGAACCATTACGTCTCATTATTGCTGGTCACCAAAAGTTACATAGCCCTGTACCGCTTGTTATTTACAAACCGAGCAAAAGATAAGCTGCTTACAACGTTTTCCGAACCATGTTTGTTCTGTGAAAATTTAAATGTGTGGACACGTTTGAACAGCGGGTAAATATATGCAAAATGTTTTTTATACTTTGTGTTTGGTGGCGCTAAAGGGTTGAGATATAAGGGTGGTTTGTACATGGGGTTTTGGGGTAAAGTATTCTAAGTTGTTTTGTTTTAGTGTAGTAATGATATAATTGTTCGATTTTCAAGGTCATGTATGTAATATACCAGAGTGAAAAAAGGTTTTAATTGCAATTCCATATTTTCATTTAAATTTCTCTAAAATTAAAATTTTAAATACTTCTTAAAATACAAAATAAAATCCCAATAAATCATTTGCAATTTATTGTTATAGAGATAATTATAATATCTTCTCTTTACTCCGCCCAATTTTTTAAAGAAATGAAATAATTCTGTTGTGTTTTATCTTAATCTACGGTACCAATTATTTCAGTAACAGAAAAGTTTATGAAAAACGAATAGTTTATTTTAGATTTCCTAAATATTGATGTTATTACCTATTTGATATAGTTCCGTTAGTGTAACACTGCAGTTTCCAGATAACAGTGTTAGTTGCATTGTTAAAGGTGATTCAATTAGCTGCTGGTTTATCTACCTCTATCAGCATTTGCCCAACAATGCAAGGCTTTTCATTAATCCACCACAGGTCTTAATAACTTGGATATAGGGGACAATGGCAGCTATAATGACGATTATTTGGGAGGTTGTTCCATGGTTTAATATTGTGTAGTAGCAAAAAGGGAAATAACGTATACGGGTATAATTTCGAAAATGATTTTACATTTAGTCGAGCTATTTTCGGTAGTGTTTTATTTATGATGTTTTAATGGCCATTGTGTTCTTACGGGAACTAGGATTTACATTACATTATAATAAGGTATTTATTATTTAAAAGCGTCAAATAATTTCTAATAATAAATTAAATCACCACCACATTTATGATATTTCAGATTGAAAAACTTTTCCCCGTGTAAAAATAAATAAAATAAAGATCCGTACGATAACTGAAAATATCATTGGCGAAAGAAAGAAGCCTAAAAACATTGTGAGAGGTTTCTTAGCTAAACTTTTTGCTGGTTGTCCCTTTTTAAGCTTCATTTATTCATCATAATGTCGTGTTATATAAAAAGAAATGTTGTGTCAAAACTATGTAGGTATATTTTACTTTGTACATATTTTTGTTTTTGGCGATTTAAGGAGAATCGTGTTTTTGTATTTACATAAAGAATATTATGCGGACTACCTAGCGGATTTATCAGAGCTCCGGCTCAAAAAAAAGGAGTAGGAACGGGGTGGTTTTAGTCAGTAAGACTCTGACACTCCCTCTCGCCTCGTATAAGGCGGGAGAAGACATTGGATGTTTTTCCTTCGATAAAAAAAAACTGACTTTGAAAAGCAGGGATGATTCAAGTATTTTTGTTAGATGAAAATATCTAGAATTATTATTATGAACTTGAAATGTAATAAGCGATAACTAAGCCCGCATTTACTCGTTCTATGAAATTCAGTGGCGAGAGCTTTACACAATTCATTGCGTTCATTTTTCTTCGCATTCACTTTACAACAGAAATGAAAGAAAGACTCTAAGTATTTTCTCCTTTAGATTCAAAGTTCGTTTATAAAAAAAATTACAACATAAATACTTAAGAAAAAAGAGGCTGTCAATATTATTGAAAAAAGTGACAATAATAATTTCTTTCGAAACAAGTTCTTCCACAAGATTAAACAAAGATGGATAAGAAATAAAAGTTTACAACGTTTTTTAAGTTCAAAAGGGCTTCGCGTCGTTGCGTTTAAGATTAAATTGACACTGATGGGTATTATTCTTGTAGGGGATCGGGGGTGGGGGGTGCTATGGGGTTGGGGGTGGGTTGATTGATGATCGTCTCGTATAATTAATGTGGCCTGACCGATCTGCAGACAATTAGATAGGTCTGAACAGCTGTCGCGATATCTCTATACATATGCGATGAATCGACCTCGTGAAAAACTAAAGATGCAAGTCACTAGCATTTATGATTTGTATACAGACAAAATGTTTTGTTTGTTTGTATTTTCGTTCGTTCGTTCATGGTCATTTGTTTGGCTTTTGTTTGTTAGTTTCTGTTGTAAACGTTCGTTTGTATTCGGTGAACTAGGAAAATTATACTGCATAAAACACTGATTTCTTGAATGCGTGCTTGATTCTTTTTTCATCGCCATTGAAAAGAAAATTGGAATTTATTTTTAACTGGTGTTTTCATTGATATCGTTCTGATTCTCATATCGTATCAATATTAGTATGATTTAAACTAAATTACCTTAAAGGTATTTTGTATATTTCATCATACGTCATCAGCTTGTTCATCCTTATCAATAGCCACTGCTGACCAAAGACCTCTTCTCACAGAGAAAAAGTTTAAGTATTAATCACCACACTTTCTCGATGCGGGTTGATGATTTCAAACTTATAATCAGAAATTATAAGCCCAGGTATGCTCTCAATGTTTTCCTTCACCATTTGTCAGTGGTATCTTGTTTGCATATTTACTGTCGAATAAAGTCGATGAAGATGTGGGATTAAATTTCACACGACAAGCACTCAATTCACATCATACGATTTTCCGATCTTTTTAACGTAAACTCAAAGAGGGATTTAATATCTCCTCTACCTTTTATCGTATCCAGAAAATTGTGTATTACAGTTAATTTGAAGTAAAGTGAAGCTCTGCATTTAAACATTTTAATATTATAATCTTTGCGTAATATGTACGCTGGTTCAAATTTCTTATCATTTTAACTATTGGCTTAAGTGGATCCACTCAAGGATGATAATTATTGTGCAGTAATTTTATCAAGAACATAAAAGTATCTTGTTCTTATCTTATATTCGACAATTTTCATTAAATGCTTTGTTTTCTCATTTTGGCAAGATTCACTTTTATGATAAGAGTTGTATAATTTTCTTAGATAGTATATAATCTTTAACGAGTCTTATTTTTTTATAACATTCATTGCACGTTATAAGAAATTACTATTTATATTTTCCACTAAAGTTTATGCAACATACAATAACAGAAAACAATAAATTCCATAGTTCTGATTCCCTGAAAACATTCTCAAAACTCATTAACAGTAAAACAACCGACAAATAAAATCCAAACCCAAATATTTATTCAAGAACTTTCTTCACTAAACCTAGATAGGAACTTCGAGACAATAATTTTGAATACTAAAGTCTGAGTTTCTATTTTCCCCTTTAGTGTGTAATGAGGTGTGTCACGAAGAACTTGTGATGTCATTCCTCTCTAGTTTGCTTATGTCATGGGTTATTTTACAGGCCTTCAGCTCCGTCCTATTTAGGACAGCGAGCCTTTTCATACATTTTATCTTATCTGAGGTGAATGAACTTTGGACTTTAGATATTAAGGTTCCATGCTGAGAAAGGTTGGGTTTTGAGATCGTTTTCTTCTTGCTCATGTTATTTTTATGGTAGTTTGGTAGTAAAGGTATTTGGGTAGAGATTGATAGGTGTGGAGTGATATATTTTAAATGCCGTGTAATTATCTCAAGTGATTATAGTGATTTTGTTACTTTTAATAACAGGAAAGATGTACATTAATGAACCTATGTTATATTATTTGTTTAAAAAATAATTATACATATTCAGATGCCCAGTATATTCATTATATGAATTTGTCAATTTACAATTTGCTTACTCCTCGTGTTTTCTCAAACGAACTACTTTAGAATTTAACTTAGTTCTAAATGTACGTATAAAGTAATGGCCCAGTTGAAAGCTGTTGGAAATAAACTAATTGTTTTTGTGTGCTGCTATGAATGTAGGATGAAAGTTTCAGTGCAGGCCTTGTTTATTCAATTCGTTCAGTTCACCGTACCCAGTGGAACGTTTTCATTCAATAAACGTTTGAATTGGCTAAAATACTTCCACGTTTTTAACAGCATTTACTTTAGCTAAAATGTGAGAGGAATATGGTTACAAATTCACTAAAAACACATTTCAAGTACAGATATGAACAAAAATTGATTTATATTTTTTATTTATTACAAAAAT
This sequence comes from Spodoptera frugiperda, assembly GCF_023101765.2. Classification (NCBI taxonomy): domain Eukaryota; kingdom Metazoa; phylum Arthropoda; class Insecta; order Lepidoptera; family Noctuidae; genus Spodoptera; species Spodoptera frugiperda. Next base: position 11,287,744 of record NC_064214.1, on the reverse strand, counting down.
AAACAATGCTTCTAAACATTCTCGTAAACACGATGACTAAATAATATTTCATCAACATTTCAATCGAGGTCAGTTTTACTACGAGATTGTGCCCGATTGTGAATAGTTCGTGACTGTACCTCATTAGCAGCTCGAACCGGATCCAACCGGTTACTGAACAAAGCCTCCTCGCGGATACCGCTAGAAAACCTTTCTTCGGCATTCAGCTTCAGCTAACGAGAATCTGACGAATGAATAAAGCTGACACCCGCTTATTGTGACGTGAGATTGAATTAAAATTAGAATTTTATGAAGACGCCATTTTTTATTTCGATTTGAATTACGAACGCTTTTGTTTTTTGACTGTAAATGGCCTTCATTTTAAACAGTTTCTCAAAATTAATGGTTTTTTTTTTAGTTTGATCTCCTTTTAGAGTATAATTTAGTTAATTTGATTTCCATTTCCCATTTTGCAGTTCATTAATCATAATCTATTTTGCTGGCAACACATGCATGTTTGCGAAGCGGTGTTGCCATACATAAAAACGTTCGTTGATTTTTGTTTACGTTGGCGTTTGACACAAACGACATGTAATGTTGGGTTGACCTATTAAGTGTGACCCGGTTAAAATATTATACGTCATTCTAAACAAATACGTTAAAAGTATTAAAAACATTGATAGCTAGATCTAGTGATAAGTACATAATTATAATAATAATATTGCTAGAATATTTTCCTTGAAAAATAAATGGTATATAATGAATTTGTAGTTACAAAAAAATAACAGTATTTTTTCGGTCATTAGACCTGGTCGTAAAGGTAAAAAATGTTCCACAGCAGCATTAAACGGGTCTTGGTATTCAAAACGTTTTCGTTACTATAGTGTATTCAACTCGCATTACTCGTTGCGAAACTGCATTGAACGAAGCAAGAAAATGCCAGGAAACGTTGACCCAAATACGGAAGAAAACCCTTAAAAAAAACAACATGAACATTTTTCCTTGCGTGCGGAACAGGAGGTGCTTTCAATGAGCCTATGATTTCTCGCGTTATGTTAGCACGAGAAATCCATTCCTCTATAAATTTATTACTCGCAAAGGCTCGCGTGAGCCGCCCTAACACGTAATATAAGTTGACCACAATAACGATAAAAACTTAGCCCTTATAGCTCTCAGAAATAATTTACCTTACACAGAGTGTCTCACTATGTGTACACTGTATAATAGTGTATAAAGTTTGTTAATACACTACTGAATTATAGCAATGCTCAGAGGAAATTGCATGTTACGAGTAGTTCAAACAGGAAAGTTTTATTACCTGTGCCTGGAGCGAAGGTATTTGCAAAGATTCTGAACTGGCTCGAGTTTCGAAATGCTTTAGTACACTCTTGAAGATGTTTGACGATTTAGCTTGAGGATTTGGATTTTGGAACCTCGTTCAGTAAAGGGTTGACTTGCGAAAATTTTGAGTTCAAAAAGTAATGATCAGTTACATAAATTGATGTCGCTTTTAGATATTGGTTATTAAATAAACATAGTCGGTGTAGAAAAGATAAATTGAAGACAATAAAAACTTCACATTAGTCAGAATTATGCCCCGGGTACATCTGGTGTCTTGTATTTGAAACAGTCTATAAAAATCGTAATATTTTCCTTAACCACGCCAAAGATTAGGTACTTGAGAAGCGCCATTTCCATACAACTGTCTCTGGAGAGCTATCTTGTTATACAAAACTGTGCTTTTATATCCACGATCCAATACAGTTCAAAACAAAGGCACTTGAAAGAATAGAAATGAACATCAATATTATACAAGAACCCGACGTTACTTTCATGAAAAATATCTAAGTAAAGAAATGATGCGTTGTATAAGTAAACTTGAATCAAGTTACGCAAAACATCAGCGACTATGTTCTCCAACACGGTGTGGTTTAATTTATGAAATTGCCACCACGGAAAACAGAGCCTAGATAGCGCCGGTCACAAGGGATACAAAGGGTGTGTGTTTGGGACCGAAGAAACTGCCTCCGTAGACGCCAATTGAAAATAGACCCTTTGACATTATTCATTAAGAGCAAATCGCTTTGTAAGACCTGTTAAGGTAAGAACAAGGTGCGTCGTTGAACTAAGCTGTTGTCGGGAATTAATTAATGCTTTTATAATATTGGTTGAAGCAACAATAGGTGATGTACAAGATCGAATTTTCAAAGGTAAAGTCAATATTTAGGGAACGTTAGTATTGAATAGTAGTTGGCAGATAAAACGAGTGTAAAGACCGTTTATAGCCTTTTTGGCAGCCAAAGCTGTTCAGGGAGCAACAGACATTATAAATTCACTTCGAGGTGCAAACTTGGCAATCTAAGCAAGAGAGGGAAGCATAATTGATTTCATTGTATCAATTCCATAGCTGAATTTGATTTTAAATATTCATTTCTATATAATTAAAATGAACAAGAAAGAAGAACAATGGGGGAAAGGCAATAAAATTTCTTGGAAGCGTTAAAAGAGATATTTCAGTGTCGAGATTTGATTCGTTCACCTCAATGTTTTTGGTTGAACTTCTCCATTTATCATATTGTAGGTCCAGTGATTGTTGACCTCATTTTTCTTCTTTAAAAGGTCAGTTGCCTTTACGATTCACAGTTGTAATACTTTAGTATTTTTATTCTTCATTCATTCTTGGTCCACGTAAAACCGCTTTTGTTCACCATCAATATAAACTTTGCCAATGATTTTTTGACCTACTTTTGTTAAAAGTGTCCTGGCGTTTTATGTTTCATCAGATTTGATTATTATTTTATAATACGCAACAAGAGATTTCTCTCTTTTGAATTTATTTTTGGGAAAATTTCTGTTCGCTTTTAAAATACCCAAAGTTTGAAGTTGAGGAGGTTCTATGGAGGCTATTGTTATTGGGTTACTGGCTTGAAGATCAAGTGATGTTGCTTGTTAGGAGATAAATCTATTGTGAATTTTGATCCGATCCATATCGTTAGCAGTATTTATGTTAGTAGCTTTGATATCAAATTCTGTTTTGCATATTCCTGTTTTTGTAGTTAGACCGATTTAGTTAGATTTCTTATAAAAGTGTCATAATAGAAAAAATCCAACAAATGGTAACTGTGTCTGGGTATTTTTAATAGAATATTATAAAGTACAATTCCATTTTGGTTCAGTTATTATAGTGTAGTAAGTTTTTAATGACGACGTTAAGTAGCACTGTTTTTCGAAATTTTTAAGTAATTCTTATTAAAATGTAATATGGTTAATTTTCTTTCGTAACTTATCTAATGCCTATGAATAAGCAATGCCACTTTATTATTAGAACTAGAACGACTAGTCTAGACAACTAGAGGTTAATTCAAGTCTATATTGAATTCCTAGAACTAAATGGAAATTTGGAATTCAAATGAGTTAGTTCTAATAAAAAACATCAATAAATATTAGTGTTTATGTCTTAGATGAAAGAATCGTGATGTAAAAGCGAAATAGGTAATATGATGTATAAACAGTATGTGTGTGAATTTTAGAAATTCACAGTTCACCAACAGCTATCGTTGCATTCCGGAGGCCCAATTACCCCCTTCCCTAATCATTCCAATTCCCGATTCTCAACAATCCTCAAATTCATAAACTCTAAAAGCCTGACAACCTACTTGTAATGTCTCTGGTTTTTCGGCCGTGTATGGGCGGCACCGATTACTTACCATCAGGTGATCCATCTGGTCGTTTACTGGCTTATTCCATAAAAAATCCTAAAGATGACACTATCAATAACATATCAGCCAAAAGACGTAAATTTCTGACATACTTCTCCTCCAATGACTTCCAGATAAAACTGCGGAAAACCATCTGCATCCAGACATAAATTAAAATTACCATAAATAATAGAAAAGACTGATACCACTTCTATTATTAAATTAAACACCCTTCTCACCAGAAACTATGTGCGTCATAGTCTTGCTACCTAAGAAGACTTAGTCAGACATATATTTAATTGCACCATGACTTAGTTTCTATTTGTTCCTAACTCATGCCTAGTCCTGTCCTAGTTTCTAGCCTCTGTTCTAAATGTTAAAGGGTGTTCTATAACTTAATCATGTCGAGAACAAAGCAATAGATTACGTTGAAATTACACAGAACCCTATTACGGCATGGGGAAGGACGAAGTTTATTAACTTGGAGTATTTATGTCGCAAATAATTAAAGAAGATTTAGGTTATGGCTTATTAAACTGTGTTTTTTGTTGGGGATTTTAATATTTGGACGTGACTTTTTAATTTTATGAGACGGACTTAAGCGAGTTCTTGGTAATATAATATTTGATTTTGAAGATAGACATTTAATTTCTTTAACCACGTTCTGTCGTTAAATCCATCATTAGATCAATCAATAAGGATAAATTAACGAATTACAAACTACATCATCATCACAACGATGTATACTCAGAAATTAATGACTAACTCTCTTCCATTAAATTATATACAGAAGAAAGCATTATTACCTACATTACAATATATTTTGTTAGCTTTTAAACCACAACGAACTTAAACCTATTCTTAAACAAAGCCCAATTTACTTTAATAAACGTTTCCCGTCACTTTGTCGTTTCAGACATATTGTTGAGAAGAACGGGTACGAAGCTTGTTTAGTAACATGTAGAGAAAAACGTCAGCAAAGGCAAGGGACCGGTAGACGAGGGGATCTGACAGCATAGGTCATGTCAAAGCCGATTCGCGAACCCGTTTCTATTAAAAAGGTTTATTTAAATGTAAAAATATTGATACGCTGTGAAAGGGTTGATTTTATAAAAGGTTTGCGTTTGTAGAAGAAGTACTTTTTTACTTTTTATAGACAGACGTTTGTAAATTCTGTATGTTGTCTTTGTTCTTCATGTTAGTGTCAAATAATGTATTTTTGCAGTAACCAACTCCAATGACCACTCTACTACACTTAAATCTATCACTTTTAAAGACGCCATTTGTTTCACGACTTTAAAACAATAACACATATTAAAAAAAGCTAAAAAATGTATGAAAAAACAAGCACACACATCACTCTTCATAGATATGGACATACACTAGCATATTTTAGCGATAGGAATCCATAAATTTCCGCCAACAGTGACGTTCGATCGAAAAGCAGATTTTATTAGAAGCCAATTCTATGTTACGTGATTCCATCAGTGTGATAGTGGAAAAATATTTTTTTCCGTAACCTGCAAAAACAGGGCGTGAAAAACGCTCCTACTGAATGAAATGGGCATGAGTCGGCGATGTGCTAGCGAGCGTACACTCGAGCTAAAAATCGTTCTGTTGACAATCCTCGCTTATACATACTTACATCACAAACGGGTTTTTTTTCATTTGTTTCCACATTTGAAACTTTTGTGCTATTTGAACAGCCTCGGTAAAGGGGAAAGCGAGATTTTTTACGAGCGTACAAGTTGAAATTCCGACGTCTATTTTTCAACGGTTTACAGAAGACAAATAACATTTCGCGTTTAGGTTTCTAAGTGTAGCGTGCTTCTGTTTGTTACTTTTACAAAAACATTCATTGTACGAGGCTTGAAAAATTTAAAAATTGGGTAGATGACTAATTTTTATTTTAATGTCCGTCTGGTAGATTATTTTAAAACGTTAGACACGTAATATTTTATTTTGTTATGGAAACAAGTACTTTGGACGATATAAAGTATTGCGTGACGTCACTTTTGTTACACTTTGTTATGTTTTATGTAAGCTTTGTTTTCGTATAAGTTAAAACAAAAAAAAACATGTGTAATATTTTTTCACTACCTTACTCGTCAGTAAATAGATTTTTAATTTTCATACCCCATCATCATTCCTATTGAACTAGAAGTTACCGTAGCGTTCTGTATACATTTCTGATTAAAACTTACTTAAGTTAATCTCAAACCATATTGTAGATACTTCAGATTAATTTAATTCCTAAGAAAAACTTCAACATGACCTTTACAATGTAGAGTCAAGCACGGATTACTTAAAACTTGACAACACTAAATAAATGTTAATCTTACTTGAAAAAAAAAAATTGAGCGTTTAATACAACTTATTTGACCTTGAATTTCGGCTTTTGGGGTCGATACTCTGCCCTTTACAAAAGCTGGTTACGTTCAAATAATTTATTCATGTTGTATACTCACGCCTTTGTGACTGTGTCACCCAGTAAATCAATATTGTCTTAGGTCAAAGGTGTAAAGTGTGTACAATATCTATCTCAAGACGAAAAAACAATATGCATTGTTAAAAGGAAAGTTCTAATCGAAGAAAAATCATATTTAACCCGTCATTAGTGACCTATATGTCTGGGAGATCGGGTGGTTTAAAAACTAAGAATATTTTTTAAGATTGTTTATCGAATTACGTGGCGATTTCGAGTAGCTGCCTTAATGCACGTCCTCACCATTAATCCCAGCAACAGCGACGTAATGTCATTTTATGTCCTTTATATGTCAATATCCTTTCCAATTCAAAATAGCATAAACAATATCAAAAAAGAAATACATGGAGCACAAAACCACAATACTGGAGACCAGGGTCATCGACTGACAGACAAATACAAGTCACTAGTGGCGGGTTAAGCTATGCTATGACTCAATCACATGCCTAAAGACCTTAGTAATCATAATAGAACATTAACAATAACAAACAGAAAAAAAGAAACTCCAAGTCATAAATTCCATTTCACAAGCAGTTGCAGGAAACTGGTATCTCTAATATTAACACAACAATTACATAAAATCTGTGCAGAGAAAATACTGGCTACATTAAATATGCTTTTAACATTCACAACGGTACAATCTGGAGCAAGGCGTGACATCTGGTTCGTTTGAACGACTGCCAACATCTGCATCCTAGAACGTTACAAATAATCTTCAGCCTAACCACTGCAATGATTAAGTTCCGCTAGTATTTCCAAGTTATATTCATGAAGGCAAGCTTCCAAAACTGTAGACTGTTCGCTTTGAAAAATACGGTGAAGTTTGCTGTGAGAAAATCTCCGGAGGTTTGAGTAATGTGACTGCTTGTGGTTGCTGTTTTATTTTTATTTTCTTTATCGTTAGTTAAGATTAAATCTGTGCTTCGAATCACTTTTTTTAAGGGGAAAATCATCCGATGGTTTCTCTCGCCCTGGGTGAGGCGAGAGGGAGTGTCAGACTCATACTGACTAAAAACCCGTTCCTACTTCTGCTTTTCGAGACCCGGTAAAACCGCTAGGTAGTGCACAGAGTTGTATCATAGAAGATTTCTGTTTATAGGAATTTTAATTTCAAAGTACACAAATCGTAAAATATCATCTATTTACATATATCTTCTATACTTCTTAATACGTTTTTCAACGTGAAAAAACACTTAACAAAAACATAAAGTCACCAAAACATTCAACAAAGCAATATTACTCCCATTTACGTCAACGTTCCGCCATTTTTTGCGAGTATGATGTGTATCAGATCGTCCCACTAGCCGTGAGTCGAGCGTGAAGTAACATCTGGTGTGTTTGAACGAATGCCAACAGCTGCATCGTTGGGGTATTAATCCCTAGTCCATTTGTGGCTGGAAACTGGACTGCACTGGCTCGCGACTTTCTATCAATTATTGTGGCATATTTTCTGAAATGTTTGCTACAGCTTGTTGATTCTTTGTTGCTTTGTAATAAAGGTTGTTTTTGTTATATAAAAATATAATCAATGAATTTGAACAGTAGGCTCTTGTGAATATGGGGTAAACGTTCTGTGAATGCGCAAACTATATTATTTTGGTTGTTTTTATGTAACACGTCTACACGTAAAGTATATTCAAGTTTAACAAATGCTTACGTCATTGTATGACGCCAGATGCAGATACAAATACTTATTCCTTCATTTCTCTCGGATAGTTAATATTTTTAGTCAGTCAGTCACTTTAGTACAAATACATTCTCTAGATATTTTGCCCGGTCGGTATTTCTATAGAAATAGACACAATGCGTATTTATTATATTATGGAACTCATAACAAAATTACGGTTTCTGTCTCACTATTCCCGAAATAGCGTGTTGCTATGTTACATAATTTCAGCTTTAAAAGGAAACTTATCATGTTTTTAAACGCATCCTAAACACAAAAGACACTTTCAAAACATCGATCTAATCTCGTAAAACAAGAGAATACTAATAAAATCAATACAGATTACTGTTATCAAAACTTTAGACAAACAAGTTAGCTAATTTAGCAGACAGGCTCTGAAAACTAATTATTAACAAGGCTAAATAGATTTAAAAACTATAACTAAGTTGGGAGGATTACTAAGAGTTGCCAAGAGTAGATTATCTGAGGCCACCTAGCGGGATACAGGCTAACTTTAGGAAATACAACAATGAACCTGAATATGAAGTTAGTAGTTAGGTACTTCTAGTTTATGTATAAACATAATAATAATACATAAACTTACGACTTTGGTAGATATACAATGTGTGTATAAATACTTGTAAGTAGGTATTACGTAGCTCTTTAGTATGATTGACAGACTGACTGCTTCGTTGGTCGAGTGCTCGCAAGTGTGGCTACTGAAACAGGGGTTTTAAGCTTTATTTCCGGGTCGGGCAAAATATTAAGGGATTTTTTTTAGTTTTCCGAAAATTTCTTAGTAGTCGCACGGATTCTGGAATTGTGCCCAATATATGGCAATAGGCTCACCCCATATTATATGGGACGAACAACACAAATGACAAAAGTGAATAATTAAACAACAAAATCTTTGTAAAATAATGTCATCGATTGAATTCTTACGTTTTTATAAAGTGTTAGGTAAATAAAATTTTAACCCGAAGCTAGTGGAGCGACGGTCTCATAAATTCTATCGACGGTTGATGTAAGATTTATGTGTAACCACGAAGCGAAGGGTTGAAATTGAAAAGGCACCTGAACAAAAATCGTTCACCTACCCTTTGTGTATCGTAACTTCATGACAGGACCATTTTTTAAACGAAGATTCAATTACCTATGTTATATTTTTACGTGGTTTAATTTTGGTATGTGTTGGGAAATATTTTTAAGTCTATGGAAGTCTGATCCGGAGCTGCGGACTATATAACGGGTTACCGGAGCTCCGGCTCGGAAAGCAGGAGTAGGAACGGGGTGGTTTTTAGTCAGTAAGAGTCTGACGCTATATATTTCTATGGCTACATTATGGGACTGGACTGGACGTAATCCTTATTCCTTGTTCGCTTTAATGCTCTGATTAAATCAATCCCTCATAAATCTTATTCTTTAAAACTTAATAAAACATTCAAAAAAGCAACATTATGGAGCTTATGACATTTTTCCTTAAATTTCCCGCTCACTTCAACAACACCCATAGGTACAATAAAATCGAAGACATGGGAAATAATTGTTTTACCAACCCTCAAACACACGTGACTCTGACATAACCAAAATGTATTACACCCACGTGAATTTCGACTCCTGTGCGTGATATGTTACTTTCTTGAGACTTGCCTCCAATATAGGCTGGAGTAGGAAACTTTGATCGTATCCACTGAAGCTTCTCAAATTGTACCCTGTTATAACATATTATTATGTACAATGTACATAAGTCCTTCACTTTCCGTAATTTTAATAGATCCATCAAACCTTATTGAATACTTACGTCGAAACGTACCTTTGATCATTATTGGATTATTTCTCTCGTGACCTGTAAGAGGTTGTGTGTTGTATTAGCTAACTTATGGACTTGGGAATAAAGCTTGTATTTGTATGTTGGTGATTAGTTTCGTTTTAGTGAATAAATTGTTAAACAACATTTTAATGATTTACGGTCTTAATACTATTACAATATAGTTCAAGATGAAAAGTAAGAATACTTAACAGAAACTCTACCATTTGCAAAGAAGCAATTAAGAATTTTAATAAAATAAGATAAAAGGAATCGTTACAATTGCCTTATTTAAAACAAAGGTACGACTAAGATCTAAATTCAAAGGAATTTGAATTTTAACGAACAACAAATAAAATAGGTATTGGAATCCTTATATCTACGGTGCCCATAGACTGTGGTCTACAAATCCAATTAATGTTGAGCAAAGTTCCTTTGGTAGGTTTTGGAGAGTATCCAACAGTTTCAATTGGTGATTGCCAACCGGTTTTACGTTATGTCGGTCTATTGCCACTAATTTAGTTTGGTGTCGTGAGAAGAAAGAGAATTGGGTGGTGATTACTTTGCATTTGCGACCGTCAGTGTTGTTTGTTAAAGTAGAATTTAGTTTGGCTGTTTTCGGAGTTCAAATGGTTTTGGTGTCGAATGTTTGGGGGTCGTCTTGCAATTGTTTTTCGTTTAGTTCTAATTTTATGGTGGTACAATTTAAAGTTCCTAATGTCTATTTTCACCAACTATTCCTAAAGCATCTTACTAAAAGCTACTTAGCATGACGTAAAACCTAAACTGACACCTTTTTTCTATTAGTTCTCTACGGACTCGTGGTCCGTGCCTTTGTCATACATATTATTTTTAGAATAATTCTAAGTATCGATATTTAAATTGACCCCTTACTTGTATTTTTATGTGGCACTTATAGATTGGTGAAAACCAAATTATAGTTAAATGCCACCTATCTTATCTTAGGTGCCACTTAAAATTTAATAGGGGTTGGTTGAAAACGGCACTTAGTATACGTCTATTTTCACTATTGTTATAAATATTAGGAGATGTTAACCACCATAATGAAGATCGACATACAATTTTCGACTTAAAAGCTTTATAGCTATATCACATTTCTCCGTCTGTCAATATTTGTGATCGATCGATTATGGCAATTACACAAAAGTGCAAATAAATGGAACTGTCACTCATTTTTCTGATTGCCATTCCACTTATGGGTAGACACTTCAGTACCGTAAGTAGTTGGAGTTAGCAGTTAATTGATTTTTAATTGGGAGTCATCAATGTTCTTTAATTATTGTTTGACATTTTATGATCACGTTGAAAATAAATGCCAATGATAAAAAAGAATGATAGTTAATAAAATACACAGCATGTTTAGCTTTCCATTTGTAAAGAATAATGGTGTACTTTATTTAACAAAACTTTTCAAAAGATTAAGAACCTTTGTCACAATAAAGAGCGTTTAGAGTCCGATTTTATTGAAAACCAATATTTTATAACACAACTAGAAACCAAAACACGCCTTTCGTTCTATAGATAAGACATTATTGTTTATTGGATCGTGAGAAACATTTTATCTGTGTCTATACTTCACTATGGCTGGAAGACGGGACTAACGACTTGGAAGTTTTCTTACCTTTAAATCTCCTTTGATGCGGAAAAAGTTATTACTCTATTAAAAAGTTACTGTCTCTTGAGAAAAATACTAGTAAAACGTAAATTACTTGTATAACAATTTGATATTTACTTACTTGTAATAAATAGAACATCGCTATTTAATAAAATGAAACCATACGAGGGCTGGTATGCCATATTTGCGTACATAATATCGGACGTATATTATATTATGAATATTTCTTAGATGAAGTATTTATCATAATATGACAAGACGGCGGCTCACATTGTTTACATAGATGTAGGTATTGTGTGTAATATACACGCTCCTTCAAATAATCCTCTATGTGGTATCAAAGGCATTCCTCCTTAGTGATCTAGTCACGTATTGCCCTATAGACGTTCATCATTTATTTAGTTTGTGTGAAACGTGGCTTTCTTGTAATGTAAATATTCGTAAATCTAGGTAGCAAATATTTTGGAAGTTTTGTTTACCACTCATTAGAAAAACCCTAATCCAATAACACCTAAGGTTCATTTAAGCGAAGCGGTGGTGGAACTCGTCTCTAATTTCCTCCCCGTTCATCCTATTTCCTTCCTCAGGCGAGCGACGCCTTCCACCTCTGAGAAGCATTTGCTCACGTGGAATCGAATACGAACCGCTTAGCTGCCTCACACAGGAACATGCTAACTTTCTTTTGAGAAAACTCGACCGTTGTATATTTTGAATGTTTCCTTAAAGAAAATTGGGTCGCGCAGGCAACAAAGTTCGCATGTTCCACCGAGGTATTCCTTTGCCCCCACCCACTGGTGTGCACATAAGCCGTCTTATGACCAAACCAGTGGAGCCCGACACTCGCTAACGGAAACCGTGTTTGTTGCAGTAAAGTGATAAGTGTAACTACAAATATATTTTTGATGTAAACTAATTATCAATTTCATTCCGTCGAAGTACAAAGTATAAATTTTAAAAGTGTTGAAATCAAATATAAATAGTTATATAAAGTGAACTATAAAGAACAATATGACGTGTTGAACATTTAGTGCGAAACAATGACTTTAGTGCGAACTATCAGTGGTACAGGACTGTTTCGAGTCGAAAGTGTTAACAATAAAACGATATGGGATGACTCATAGTGAAAAATGTTACATGCAACCCACTATCCATTCCGAAGATGATGCGCGATATCCACGACAATGCTGGGGCAGGCGCAAGCGGCGGGATGGAGGAAAGCGAGGACGGCGGGAATGGGGTTGCAGAGGTCGATATGGACGAATGCGGCTCCCTCGCGCTTCCTCCCGACCTGCCCCCCTACTCCGGCGACTACATCATCAGCGACTACATGGAACGCCTCGGCACACGCCTCAATATTCTCGAAACGGAACTCAAATATGCTTGGCGAGCTCTCGATCTGCTTAGCCAAGAATATGTTCGAATGTGGGAGCGTCTCGAAAGATTGGAGACGCTGCTCGCAGATCAACAGGGTGTAATATCAACTTTACTGGACTTTTACACATGCCGTACTGTCAGCGCTAGAGATCCAATGACTCGACTAGAAGTGATTAGAGAAATATTAGGAAATGGTACCGTCGAAGATGGAATAGAGGAAGGTATAGATATCGGACGAAACTCATTATTAGATCATCCAGAAGAGATTATGGAATCAAATGAAGCATTCTATAAGAGTTTAAATCAAGCCTATCGTGATGATTTAGTTTGTGATGAAACATCTAGACCACCATCACAGTTAGATATGATTTGGGAAGCTCCGGAAGAACCAGATATAGAAATGATGCCATCAAGCTCGAGACAAATATATAGTTCATCAGATTATAAAGATTATTGTGGACTAAAAGGAGGACCTGTCATTAGTGAACGAGATTTGGTGCATTTATCTGCTTTAAGTACAATAGATCAAATCACAGTAGATAAATTACATGAATTAGATAGATTGACAACTCAATTACATAAAGATTCCAGAGAGTTAAAAGACTTGAAAACCAGGCTTCTCAGCCCTGAAACGAAACTATCAAAACATGACAGGGAAATAGAAGCAAAGGCACTAGTCGAAGACGGGAATATAATCAATGAACAACTTAAAAGTGTTTACTCGGGCGGCGAAAATTGGGCTATCAACGATATGATGAAAAGTTTTGATGATTTTATGTTGACGACTCCTAAAGACTCGATGGTCAGGGAGAAATCACCATCAAGATTGTCACTTACTGATAATGTGTCTGATAGAACAATGGATTATTTACCTCCAACTCTTTCTCCTCGTCGAAAGTATGTACCCGAAAGAACTACTACAGAACCATACACGACTGTAACTGGGCGTTTAGCCTACAGTTCGGCGGTAGCTAATGCTGAGATCAATGCAGCAAAAGCATCTAAGTCACCCAGTGCTCTCTCAAGAGAAAGATTTGAATATAGTTCTCCATATCCAATAGCTGACACTTCCAGACAAAATTATTTTTCTAGCAAAGGCCTATCTCAGCCTTTAAACGAGATTTATAAAACAGGATCAGAACAACACTCTCCCTTGTCAATTCACGAAATATATAACGGACCTAGTGCTAATGAATTAAATTATGAAGAAAACAGATTAAGAAAATCCCCAAGTCCTCCACCACCGGCACCACCAAATGGAGCAAACGGATTTCCATCGATAGAGAACAACAACGAAATGGTTGGTCATCAACAAATGTTATCGACTGCAGGTGCTTTACCACATGATGCTATGCGATTGAGTCCGAGATCACCAAAATCACCCAAAACATCACCAAAGCATGTAAAGAGAGACTCGGCTAATATTGTAGCCGCAAAATCAGATTCAGGTTTATCATCCATGAGTGGATGGTCGAGTTTAGAAAAAAGTCCTGGCTCGCCTAAAACAGGTCGAATTGCACACGCAAGCCACGATCACAAAATGAGAATTACTTCTCCACAACCTGTACAAAGGATGTCATATGAGATCGATGCGAAACCATACATAGAAACGCTTGTTGACTCCTATCTTTACGAAGGGGCAAATTTGAAGAGTGATTTTAATTTACGGAAAACAGAACATATGGCAAAGGAAGTTAGTTCTAGAGATTTAAGTAAATTGCAAGGAAAAGTCGAGAGTGATTATATAAAAAGCGATATCCCATATTCGGTAACCGATCAAATGACTCAAATAAGCAATATCGGAGAATATTATTACGGTAACGAAGCCCCTTCAATATATTCCGTAGCTGGAAATAGGCAACCAATATTCACAACTGTGTATAGTACGCCGAGAGGAATGTTATCTGAAGATAGGAGTTTTTCCGAATTATTAGATAGAAATGAAATTACCGAATCTGTTGCAAGGCCTGTGGCAGATTCTTATCCGCCGGAACCTAGTTATCATGCACAGACTGTTGTCATGTCGGCGGCAAATGCAAATAAACGACCCTTGACTAGAGCGAATACGATGGGTGCGAACGATCCACATTTTTATCAAAATGGATATAAAGGACATCGTGCTGGATATCCTCCAGGCAATCTCACTGATGCTCTGTCATATTACCCAACGTCAACAAGATATGATTCACCTAAAAGGACGTCTTTGGAAGATCAGATATCGTGGCAAGGTGGTAGTCGATCTCCAACCAGTTCAATGGAAACTTCGAGTTTGAAATCTCATTCCCTGAGTATAACTGAAAGAAAACAATTTCAAAATCAACTACAACAAGAATATTTCAAACAACAGCAATATGATCAACGAAATGGTAATGTAATGTATGAAAACCAAGGCTTCGATAAGCAAGCTGCACCTGATCAGCCTAAAGTTAGAAAGGAGCAATATGTGGAATCGAGTGGTATACTAGTGTCTGAATCGGGCTATTTATCAATATCTAATAACTTCAAAGGCAAACCTCAAGATAAACAGCCTAAAAAACCAAAACGAACATCATCATTAAAATCAGCAATGTCATCAATGAGTCATTGGCTTCCAGATTTACATTTACCAAAGAAACATAGATCACATTCGCTTCCCTCTGGTGTGGACAATGTAGAACAACCACAGCAAGAAAAATCATTAAAAGAACGTATTTTGTCTGCTCAGAGAAGGAAAAAGAAATATCATTTAGTGGCTTCGATGTCTGGCTTGTTACAAAAAGCTAGAAGGAAGCAACAAGCAAGCCATCAGTCATTATCAGATCCAGAAACATCAGAAACTGAATGGTCTGGAGGCAGATCAAGTGCCCAGTCCGAAGATAGCGATAGTGTATTTTCGGATTCTACTCATGATGGTAGTATGTTTCCTAAAGTAGCACCTAAACCAAAAAGGAAAATGAATAACCAAGAAATTGTAGAACAACAAATGATGATACAAGAACGCATTCAAGAGCAAGGAAGAGAATATCAAGAGGACGACCCTAATTGCATAATTGAGGAAACAGAAAAACTGACTGCAGCTACAAACGTAATTCCGAGAGATAAAAGTGATGACATCGATTTTCATTTTGCTCGAGTTAGTCAAATGAAAAAAGAAAATAATATACCAAAGCTAGAAAAGTTAGATATTGATACTGATATCTCAAATGTCGATTTGTTCGAAGAGGATGAAAAAGGAGATCAATCTCCTGGGTCACTTTTTGCTACTATTGGAGATGTGAAAAAGTCATCGACCACCACTGAAGATGGATTAAGTGAAAGTAATAAATCCTACAGCGGAAGTTCACAAGAATTCGCAGTTTCTAGAGCTTTAGGTAAATATCGTTTGCGTAAATCCACATCGGTATCAGATGAACATATTGCTGATATTTCACCACCAAAAACAGAGAGAGATGAACGAGAAGAAGAATTGACTGACGAATTTATCAATCAGCAAATGCAAAAGGAAAAGAAAATACGTAAACCCAGTCCACCTGAGGTAGTAAATACTGTGACCTTGAGTGCTGAAGATCCACATAACTTGCCAGAAAGAAGTCCATCGATACAAAGTACTCGTGGCTTGCCAAACAAGTTTCAACCGCGACACCAACAAAGTTTGGAAATACCAAATAAACATGATGATGACGACAGTAGAAGCACTCATTCTTGGAGAAGTGGATCCAGAGTATCGTCAAGACGTCAAAGTACTGAAGACAGTATTGATTCTGAAGACGAATGGTATTGCTACGAATTGAGGAAACTGGAAGAAATGGAGCATCAGTCGCAAGTGGAAATTGAGCGACAGCAAACGTTACCAGAAGAGCCAGAAATTGAGGAAGAATATTCCAGTGAAGTTCTTAAAGAGAAAATGTCATTCGTGCTACGTGAACTAAAACTTAAAACGGCAACAACGAAACAAAAATATGACGAATCTCCTACCAAAGAATCTTGGAAAGATGTAACAACTTTCCCAGTAATCGAGGAGACAACGGATGAAGACAGACATTCAAGTGATGATAAGTCACTTGATTACTCAGGTTCAGGTGAAACTTCTGGACCTGACAGTCCAGTTCAAAGTGGCGATGAACTGGATGATGACTACGATATGCCACAAATACAACTGCCATTACCTTTACCTCGTGAGGAACCGCGGCAGCAACAAGATGCTCCTGTTGGCAGCAAGTGGAAGCTCCTCAAAGCCCTGAAAGACCGCAAAGCTGAGGAGAAGACGTCGGAGACGCCGGCAGCAACGACACCGTCAACTGAAAAGGACAAAGTCAGCGCCGGTGTAAGTTATCTTATGCAAAAGTTTCATGAGATTAGAGTTAAGAGTTAAATATAAGGTGTTTAGACTTATGTATAAGGTGCAGGTTACTTCCACAGTTATTTGAAATAATTATAATAGTTAGACTGATATACTCGCCATTGCTAATACTATAACCCGCTTTACAATTCATATAAAACGAAGTTACTCGTTAATATATATCTGTTTTAGAATAGAAAGTAGGACGTGTAATTGTTATAAATAGTCGTCCATTTTAACGATACTCAGTAAAGGTTTCTACAAGTCAATCAATCTTCAATTTACCCGAATGCAGGGATCTATTAGAACGTTTATTTGATACTATACTAGGTAGTTTCGACCTAAAGAACTAACTGCGGTTGTGAAATATATTTCAACCAATTTCTTTTCCTCCATATACTGCTAAATATGTATTTGAATGCATAGAATAGGGTGCTCGTATACACTATATTAAACTTATATGATATATTACTATTGACGCTCTTTCTATTTAATTGAGGCAATAATTAGATATAACCAATGCAATAGGGTACTAAGAACTTTCTATATATGTATTAAACAATTTTTACATAACGCTTGAGAAAAATATTCAACCAAATATTATACAAATTTTAATAAAGGTTTGCTTAACGATATTTGTACTTGGAAAATATGGTAATCTTTACATGATATTAAATATACTCAGTATTATATGTGTTCGTTGCTTCATAGGGATTGGTTTTAATGTTAGTGTTGTATGAATTTGCTGTCTGTAATCAAATTCATTCATATATTGGCTTGGGGAGCATTTTGTCGTACAAAATTCGTTCATGGTCATATCATCTCATATCAGAGAGTTCCTTTTATTTATAGCTGTAATCAGAATAAATGATAATTCTCAGTCATGAATACAAATTACTAATACTCACTATTTTCTACACGTTATGAGATATATGTATATTCAAGTTATAAGCAATATTAACAGTTTAGGCACCCGACTACAGTTTATTTATTGCAGGAAAAATACATTAAATATATTTATTGAGTTAATTTTTTGTATTAAGTATAAAACCAGATTGAAATGCAAACTACGGTACTCGTATCGTGTAGATTTGCAAAAACAATTGCCATAGATTTATTTAGTAATTTGAAAAAAATATTATAATAAAAATACTTCGTTCATGAAGTGGAGAAGCAACTAAACAGCAGAAAATATTTCCTGAAACAGACTTAATATGACGAAGTACTTATTAAGTCTTAATTGATAAAGTTATGAATTGGTTTCCAATCTCCGATTAAAGATTAGCTTTGTCAACGACTATCTTTTATCAAGAAAAGTTTGCATCAAAAACAAATAAAGCGATAGTCACACTAACCTACAATACATATCCAAAAAATTACATATGAAACAAATATATACCAACACATAGCATATACATATTTACACTTACTGTAGTCGGGATAAAATAGAATATTAAAATTAATTACTTCCAAAACCAAGAAAACATAAAGCAATAATACTAGTTCATATTTACAGACATTTTCATTAAAAATAACTAAAATATTTTCATCGAAAGGTTTATAATAATCATACTAGAATTAAAAAAAATACTACATTGTATTTATTAGGTGTCGCATCGCTTAGGTAATCGTATATAGTTATTTACACCTACATTGATATCTAGCTGGCACCCAAAATATTTAGCGGAAAGTTTTAGATGTTGAGAAATATTGCGTAGAAATTATAATATAATTATTATGGGCAGGTTAGGTAATTTTTAGCGAAATATTTTATTAAGAATTTTGCATATTTTTACTCTTTACACGTTTGTATTCAATTGGAAGGTTGTCTTGAGTTTTGCTTCGAGAGTTTTAAGTTAGTGTTGTTTTTAAGGTCGAAAATTTCATGATACTCATAAACTGCCCAAGCATTACTATTAGCTACTATTGTTAACTATACTATTAATTAATTGTGTTTAAACGTCGAGGTTAATTCTCCATGTAAATTATAATAAGCGTTAAATTGTTCTGATTAAGTTTCTATGACAAATTAGGCTCTGAATGAAAAAATCTTAAGTTTTTTTGTTCCCTTACACTAGGACTTTCTCCTGTGTCGTGAGTGCGTTTACAAATATACAAATTCACATGCACATGACACCCAGACCCGAAACAACAATTTGTGAATTACACAAAGAGTTCTGCCGTGCGGGAATTAAACTCGCTACATGTTGTGCGGCTGCCGGTTGCCCAGCCATCGCGCCAACTGTGCAGTTATAAAGATTATTGTTTATTGCCTCTCAAGGAAAACAAAAGATCTTGTGTTCAACTCCCAAGTCAAGTTAAATCATTGTCAAGGTAAAAGGGTGATGCAGAAATGAGCTAAGGCATTTTACAATGATTCAGTCTTGATTATCGAAACAAAGATTTGATGCTTCTTAGTTTGTCTCAAAATATTCTTTCATTATTGAGGTTTTACTTCTAAACCATTTAAATTATTGACTATAATTAACAACTGTTTAAAGAATAAATGAACATAATATGTAGGTCTCGTCGTCTTTCGAAAGACCTTGCCAAAAGCAAGTTAAATAAAAAAGTAACATTTATATACCTACATAGGTACATAACTTCACGCCTATCTCCCATGGGGGTAGGCAGAGACAATGCAACATTTATTTATACGAAAATAAAATCTGAGTTAATATTTGTCATAGAAAATTAATCAATGTGTTATTGTAATGTTATTTATTTTTTTGTTAAATAAAATGTTAGCTTTTTATTTTTTGTTGTTAGGTTTTTTATTTATTGTTGTTTTTTTTTTGTTTTTAGAATGGATCCGGTGGCTTCAACGAGCAGGGTGGCAGAGGAAATGGGTATGTGAACTACAATTTGAAAATAGGACACAATCATTTTTTAAAGAAATATTATTGTATTTTTTTTTTCAGTAGTTACTAAATGTTTTCTTGATTATAAGGGCGAATTTTTTAATTGTTTTTAATTGGGAATACCTTTAAGATTAACTTTGTTTAGACTATCAAAGAAAGTGTAACATTACCAACAATTTTAACACACTTCCAACCAATCAAGGTACGTAAAATGTCTCAAGGATAATTATTCTAAAACTGTTCGTTTCCATAGGCACGTCACGGATAATCCATTCTATAGCAACATCGACAGCATGCCTGACATCAGACCAAGGAGAAAATCCATACCTCTCGTCTCCGAACTTGTAAGTAACGTTTGAATTTTTTCTTATCTTTAACAAAACCTATCTATTATTACAAATCTCATGGAAGTAAGCTATCTTTCTCTCGGGCCGGTTTCAATTCGCTATCTTGAAATTGACTTGAAGCTTATTACAAGCTACAAAAGGGCTATTTTGGCATAATAAGCCTTTATCTGTACCTTATAGAAGGTAGATATTTGAAACTGGTCGTAAATGTTAACAGCTCGCATCGACGTACGCTTCCTGAGGCTTAGTAATATTAGGCGCGTAATAAATGTTTTCTTCTACACGGAAAATTTCCATATTATGTGTTTTTGAACAATTTATGGGGAGAATGTTAAAGTAAATTGCGTTTTGTCGTTGAATTTTAATGAACGGAGTGTATTTTTAACAATTTATGGAACATTTTTGTTGTTAAACTGTAATTATCACTCGATTTCTTAGCTCCCAATACGTTGTTCTGTCAAAGAAAAAAAATGTGAGGCCTTATTCGATCCCTTCTCTCTTCATTGATGTCTCAATGTTACCTGTATTGTGTTTTTCCTTCTGATCTTTACTACTTAGATGGCCTTTAACCTTTTCTTAGATATCCAACCCTTATTGTACCGTGTAAAAGATAAATTAGGGGTCACCGGAGCAAAAACTACAGTAGCGGACCATAGTCACCGAATGAACGACTCTAATTCCTGATAAAAATTAATAATATCATTGCATTTTACCCCCTTACCACGGACCTGCAGGTTCTCAAGGTATTTCTATCCCAATAAAACTTCTATTCTATGCATGCAGTTCTGAACAACAGTGAAAAGATAAAATTTCTATAAAGATTTTTTACTTTTCACTCACTGTACATAGTGTGCTTGCATTGAAATTTGATTGAATTTGATTTGGCCTTTGCATGTTTCTGCTTTAGATCATATTTCAGATGTTGGTTAAGTATACAAGGTAAAGCTACAATATTGTATTACATCTTACGATTGCATTACACCATAACAGCATACATAAACAAATTATTAAAATTGAATTCCACACTGGGAACATGCACGTGCTTGCCGATTTCGTTTTCATTGCGAAGCTTCAATATCACAGCAAATATTATTTTCGCGACAGAAAATTCTTTTTCATCACAACATCAATAAACATGATCCCTCAAATGTAATAATGTTTCAGTGTTGTACCAAATCTCACACACACATTTTAACTTTACACGCACCAACAATTATTTTTATTTGTTAAAGTAATCAAACGAAATATGTCGTCGGTATGAAATTGAAAGTTTCAAAACGGTAGATATGATTTCGTTGGAAGACAGGCTTAAAAACAGCTTTGTTAAAGCATGTGTAAGTAGCTTCAATTTGCAAATGATACAACACATTCTAAATTTCTAGAGAATAAACAATAGTTACTTTTCAAAATAACGTAGTTAGGTAGGCAATTCAACGCTTGATTAGAAAATAGCAGACACAACACTCAGTGCCATGTACATACTGAGGATGGATGAGATGTTTATGCCCAATGCTCATATGTATTCTGCTGTTTAGACAATGGCGGCTACGAAGAGGAATGCAGGTTTGACGTCAGCTGTACATCGAGCCACATTGAACGATGAAGAACTGGTAAGTTTTTCAATAATTACTTCCTAATCATTACCAATTACCTATTCTTAACCAAAACTGTACTTTCTTGAGTTACGTTCAAATTCTGAGCTGCGAGGTATATTCCAGAAAATGCACGTATACAAGAAGACTCTGCAAGCGCTCATCTACCCAATCTCGTCGACCACGCCTCATAACTTCGTACTATGGACGGCTACATCGCCTACTTATTGTTACGAGTGCGAAGGCCTACTTTGGGGCATCGCCAGACAAGGTGTAAGGTGCACTGAATGTGGTGTCAAGTGCCACGAAAAGTGCAAGGATTTGCTCAATGCCGACTGTCTTCAGAGTAAGTGGAGCCCTGGGATCGTCTATGGGTATACTTTATATTATAAGAGATTGGGATTTGTTTCATTTTGTTACTATTGCAAAATATTTTACAATGAAGAATATTGTGAAGATATCAATTAATAATGGAACAAATTCCTAAAAAAATGACTGTTGTGTCCCCCAATGCGGTGTGAGCAGGTAAGAGAATGATCACATATTTTCTTAATTTTCTCTATAAATACGAATATTAAAACTCATCATAAAAAATGGTGGTATTATCAAAATTCTCTTACTTTCTTCACACAAATATTGATGTTGCCAATCAACCCAAATAATAAATGTACAGCTTTTAATCACAAAAACCAATAACGAAAATGTTGTGATTAAAAATAATCTCAAATTTTAAAGAGCGTCACTTCATTGATGTCTTTATGAACGTTGAATGAGCGCGAAATGTTTAGGTTTTTAGAGTCGACTGGGAAGCGCAGTTCCCTCCTTATTAAACTCAAGAGAGCCAAGAAGCACTTGACAGGTCACTCGTTGTAGACAAGATCTTTGGATACACAACGTCGCAGTAGAAAATCAATATTTAATGCACAGTCTAAGGAATACTGTAGGTACTCGACGCTGAGCCTTATTTAGAGAGCGGGGGCCATTCCGCTTTATGTAATTTAATTATTTATTTACGTAATGTTGAAGCATTCGCGTTCTATCAAGTTAGTCTAGATACTTAGGCCTTTGATGGCTTTAGATTTACTTATGCTGGATTAGACTTTATCCTTTTGTGATGGGTTTGACTTTATGAAAAACACTATTGGACTTTAGGCGTTGGAATAGGAATATATCAGTGAAATTCAGAATCGAGTACAAATAAAGTCACTGTTACATAATTCCGAAGAGGCAGTTGGTCCGTAAGTTCCCCACACTGAGAGAGTTTCAATGGTACTTAATGGAGAGCAAGTCTTGTCGAGAGTTATGACCTTTGTGCCCGCACTTTGATCAAGTCCACACTAGATATAATAAACTCATAGATTTATCACCCTAAATGCGAGTTATCTATTTGTTCGAAATCAGTTTTGTGAGTTACAGCCATTGTTCGTTACATCTTAGATGATCTTGTGGTTTAATGGTTATATATTCCTGATCTTTGTTTACTATTGAAAAAATGAAGCGTCGCTCTTTAATGTCTAAATGTTAATGTAAGTCTATTAGATGTTTACCTAATTTGTTAGATTCCGCTCTCTAGGTGATGTCTGTGTTAAAAGGTAATAAATGGTTCTAAATCAAGAATGTCGTCGTAGTAAAATTTAATGGCATTATTAGTTAAATTTAATGTGCATGTGTTCAAAATTTTGCATGTATTGATCGTTATACATAATATCAGTGATCAAACATTATTTTCACGTACGAGAACACAATTAGGACCATTCGTCAATAAAACACGACTAGCGACATCACCAGGATTCACGCAATTATAGGAACGATCCATTTCTTTTTTTATTTCTATCGTTGTTGTAATTTTGTTTCTGTGGTGTTTATTTATCTACCTCTTTCTTCATGTTTACTCTGACCTCATATAATGGATATAGCATGATGTGTTTTCCCTTTCCAATCAATAATTTGACCATTGCTTTATCGGTGTGCATGGCTATCGGTGCGATACACAGTTATTATTATATTCCAAATTTTATTATTCCCATAATATTCGGTTCTAGAACATTTGCACGATCATTTAGGCGAGCAGTCGTTAGGTGAACCGCGTTTTACAAAATATTTGTTTTATTTTTTAAACAAAATAGTAATTATCGACTGCACGCCATCTTCATACCAGTCTACACTTTGAAATGAACTATTGAACTTTTTAATCTTCACTTTTACTTGAGAACTTTTATTTACTTCTAATTTTATTTTACTTTAACACTTTCTTTATTCTATTTCTTTAAGATGTTGGAATGGTTATTATGTTCTTTGCTGACGACGTAAGTATTTCTTTTCAATTCTTATTTCTTTTATTTTTTCACTTATATCTTTAATTTCTTTACCTTCATTGTAAAGTGAATTAATCTTTGAATCAATACTTTTGAAGTGTGGACATGTAGCTTGTGTAGATAGGGTTCCGGTCCTGTCATCAGTTTGTACCTTTCGAGTTGCCCCGCCCAGCGCCGAAACTTGTTAAAGCCCTATTTAATTAAATTACTTGTGTTATGTACTGTTCTTTAACCTACTTTACATTTTACACTATCTCTTACACACCGTTTTTCTTAAAAATCGGTTTAGCAGCTTCTAATAAACACGAACGCCCAAACAAATCCGACAAATGCAACGTGTTGTTACGATGTGCCTGTTAGCAATGTGTGCACGCAATCCAGTGTCTGTCCACTTCTATATTATATGTGGTCCTTTAGTTTATTTATTTTCCTATGATTTATAGAGTTCCACGTTTCTGTATTAATTTTACTGTCTTTATGTTTTTCTCTTAAATCCCTGAGGATGTTCAACGCTTAAATTGTCAATTTGTATATATGATACCAAGTCAATAATATGTTTCGTTTAAATATAATTTTAAATGGACGAACAAACAATACTGATACATACAATACAGAGGGTGTTTTAGTGTGCGATACAGTTCTAACGCCTTTTGGAGATATTTGGCAGCCTGTTGATATAATGCGATTACTATTAATATGCTGCCAATAAAAATTCTCTCAATAATTTTATTTTAGAACAATGCGTTGAACTGTATTGAGTTTTGTTTACCAGGCGCCGTGCTCAGATCCGCTCCGACCGGCGCCGCTCGACGTCGATAACCTGATCAGATCTGACATACAGACATTTTGCATAATTTACTTATTGAAGTTGGAGTCTTGTCAGGTTGAGGCCAAGAGTGGTCGTAGCGGGTGTGGGCGCGGGGCGGGGGGCCGTCCCGGCGCATCCCGCAACGTCTAAGAACTGTTGGCACCGCCTGATCAGTGTGTTTCGCAGGGGCGGCTGAAAAGTCTTCCAAACATGGCGCCGAAGACAAAGCCAATTCCATCATCACGGCTATGAAAGAACGAATGAAACAACGTGAACGAGACAAACCTGAAATCTTTGAACTAATCAGGTAACGACACTTCCATATTTTGTCTTACAATAACATTTAAACTATCCAAACTTTGTTCGGCGATTGCTTTAAATGGTCCGGATGCAGGTATACAATTTTTTATCTAACTCAATAATAATAATAAAGTTGAACACCATTTTGCCTGTTTTCACTTAGCTGATTTAAAATAATCACATAAGACTGCAATAGCTAACCGCACGTAAATAACACCCCCTTTGAAATCCATTTAACTGAATATCGCTAGCAAACGAGCTGTTTCTGACAACGTCATGAAAGTAATGTTTAATATCATATCAAATGCCGTTGAGTAAATTGAAAATATCGGAAAGCAATCGCTGACACGAATGTGTATGTGACAGACGCGTGTTCAGCATCGATGGGGACCCTCACGCAGCGCACATGAGCACAGTGAAGCAATCAGTCCTCGATGGTACATCGAAATGGAGCGCCAAGATCGCCATCACAGGTTCGATTGACGTACAGTGTATGCACTAACCTTCCTTCTAGGATCTAGGTACCGGGCAGGGAGGCAGCAAGCATCGGAAAGGCATAAAACACAATACAGACACAACACTAAATTGTATTCAATCTTTCGTTTCATGTGGCGGCCAGGCGGACTTTTAACGTCGACCCAGACACTCACATTGACAGTCTAGAACAGGCCAAGCAAGTCACTATAGAAGGAACATCAAAGTGGTCTTGCAAGATCGCCATTACAGGTTTGCGGTGGTCTTTTGCGGCTACGACCCGCACGCTCGCAATTTTGATACTATTAGACAGACTCTTCGCCTGAATTCTCTTTTCCCTTGTTTTTGATATCTGCTTCAAATTATGATTTTCGTAACATTATTATTGTAATACAAAAGCGTAAATGTGTTGTATAAGAGTAAGCGTTAATGCTAAGTTGAAAAACGTAAATGCTTCAGTAATCATAAGCCGCAGCTTCAGCAGATATCAAAAAAGAAATCTATTGCATATCTATACTTCAAATACCCGAAAAATCACGGTCGTTAATGCACCGCCTCTAATCACTTCCATCGACAAAAACGTAGCTTTATTTATTCATTATAACACTAAGGAAATTCCACGAATCTAACACATCACTTAACTAAAATGATAAGACGAATTCAATTATTCTTGTCACGCACACAAATTTTATACTCCCTGAACACTGAAATGACACGATTCGAACCACGTTCATTTAAATGATTGCAAAACCACAACTCGGCAGCACGTCTGCTAAATTGACACAAATTGCATGAGAGTCACAGATTAACAATAAATGTTACAATGAGTGGATTGTCAAAGCTCGTTCACTATTACATGAATGGTGATAGGGCATCACTTTACACACACTAACCAGTTTAATTTTCAGTGCGACGATGATAGAAACCTATACTTCAGTAGTCGTTTGTAAGTGAATGAAACTTTTTAGAAGAAATAATAGCATGCCGAATGAAGGACCCCAATTATCCCGAAATTTCTACTTCTCTGTTACTGCCAATAACTTTTCGATTCGTGAAAATTCCAATACCATTAGACTTGATTCCCGCGCATATCTTTATACTTCTTTGAAACTTTCTTCTTGGTCGAAGTTTGCATTAGAAGTTGCGATAATGTAGGCGCTATGTTCAACTTGTTTTAGAAATCGAATTTGGGCATAGATAAAAAGTTTGGTAGTTTGAAGCTAGTGTCTTCTTCTTTGACCCCGACCCGTTCTGATCACACGAAACCCTGTTCATAGATTTTCAAGAGATTCTAGCACAGAATGCCTGACTTGGTAAGTAAGGTAGAAGATTTCATAGCTTGGTAAGGTATTTATTTAGTGTAGGTAAGTTGGAGCTAGCTTTAACTGCTAATAACGCTTCCTGGCGGAGTATCTAAGCGTAATGTAACGTATACATTGCGTAGTTACAAGAGAAAAGATTTGTAGTAAAACAACGATGTATGTTAATGTATATTACTTTGGAAAGATTTACCAGAAATACGTTTGGTATTTACTCAACCGTATCGCGAGGTTGGTACAGTCTGCTGTTATTTTTATTTTGCGAAACGATCATTGGAACTGACTGTATGAAATATTATTTCTGCAAGCTATCTACATGGTGAGGTATAAAAATAAACCTTGCAAAAAATAAATACAGCTAATATATAACATGTATAATATTTAAGAATATAATAATGTATGTCGTGATATGATGATGATATACTAAATTGGCCCTTCGTGGGCAGTTATTTGTGCTCAAGGCCTCATCGCGAAGGATAAGAGTGGAACTTCAGACCCCTACGTAACCGTCCAAGTAAGCAAAGTGAAGAAGAGAACAAGAACTATGCCTCAGGAATTGAACCCCGTGTGGAACGAAAAGTTTTACTTGTGAGTATATCAAAATTCTAAGGATCTCTTTTAAAATATTGTTAACTTACTAATCTTCACTGTCTATTTTATAATTTTTTTATCTTTGCTTCATGCTAGAATTTTCTCCTGTGTAATGTTTAATGGAATAACCATTATTATATTACCTCACATTCTTATCGATTTAATCAACAATATCTTTCTTCCTTAGTGAATGCCACAACTCATCTGATCGTATCAAAGTGAGAGTATGGGATGAAGATAACGACTTGAAATCAAAACTACGCCAGAAACTGACTAGAGAATCTGATGATTTCTTGGGTCAGACAATCATTGAGGTAAGGCCATAAAATAGTTTTTTATAAATTTTATTCTACTAGGTGTCACTTTTCTCTTAAATGCTCTTTAAAATCACATTAATATTATAAATGTAAAAGTGTGTTTGTTTAGATGTTTGCCCGACAATAAAGCTAAAACTTCGGAACGGATTTTGATGAAATTTGGTATAAGCTGTTTTAAGTGTAGGTAGTTTTTTTATCGAGTAGGATACTTTTTATCCCACGGAAACGCGTTCACGTTTCTATCACGTTAGACGTAAAACAAACTCGTATTAAGGCCTCAGATTATAGCGCGTTAAAACTGTTTTTAAAATGAACGTCTTCTTATCCATAATAATACATAGATAGATAGTTCCTTTTTCCTTTCCACTTATCAAAAAAAAAACAACATGATAGAGAAATAATATAACAACGTCAATTCATCATAGTCCTGTTGTTATACCCTGACAACTGAACTATGATGAAAAGCCCTCTCCGCGTCTACTCTCAAAGGTAATAAATATTTATTAGATAGAATAATTTGTTGTTATTCTATCCCTCTGTGGCGATAGTTGTCTGTTTTATAAATTGTAAGACTTCAATATTGGATACAAAAAGACAAAATCAATATTCGTATGAATAAATAATGAGCATGAATAAGTAATCTGTCAAGTATGTCAACACAGAGAAGGGACATCAATTTGGTGATTGAGTCTTAATATATTAGAATCGAATATGTATGTTTCACTGATAAAAGTCGGGTGAGGTAGACATTTTCACAATTTTACACGGGTTCTTTACTTTAATTTTTCAACCCTACTACCTTCTGCCATACATTACGCATTGTACAGCGGCATTAAGTGCCGTAATGAACACCTCTGCCTACCCCTTCAGGAATAAATGGCGTAACGTTGTGTGTATACTCCCTTCAGACAGCTTCTTTGCCCGAGTTTTTATGGGATGAATATCCTCTATCACCTAAGGGTCTCAGCACACATATGGGATCGGAAAGGGATCGTCACCGTATCGCCTCGAGCCGTTCAGAATGGTTTGTATTAAACTCCCTACTGCAACGCACACTAATCGGAATAATAACGTAATCGCCTCGCCTCGGAACAGGCTCCGAACTTGAATTCCCGCGCTTACGGCTCATCGTCCCCACGCTTACGTTTCTCCGTCCCTGCGCTTACGTTTCTCCGTACCGACTAACTATCGTGTTAGTCTAGTCGGTGTCGCCTAGCCGTAGCCGAGTTGACGTACAGGCGCTGCTGATACGCTTTCGTTACGTGCATACGGTAGGTTGACGCCTGGTTGACAGCGAGGCGAAAGGCGTTACGGTTACGATCCCTTTCCGATCCCATATGTGTGCTGAGACCTTGAGTCAGCTCACACCCTGTCTGTATACCAAACAACCTTTCACATTATTTATAATATTAGTGTGATATTTACCATTACATTATGAGATTTTTTTAATTTGTAATAATCAATCGGAATAGTCTGCATTAGAGATCGGCATTGTTATATTCTATTCAAATACGTAAGTATTATGTAACTGTAGGTACTATCTGAGAACAATTCTTACGTTTTTCTGTGGACAGTCTATCATGCAAACAAATAAAGCACGATAATATTTCAGGTACGAACATTATCAGGCGAGATGGACGTGTGGTACAACTTGGAGAAACGAACGGACAAGTCTGCGGTGTCAGGAGCCATCAGGCTGCACATCAACGTGGAGATCAAGGGCGAGGAGAAGGTGGCACCCTACCACGTCCAGGTCAGTGATAGAATATTTTGTTTAGGATACTTTTACAGGTCTAAAATGTTCCACCAATTTTGATAATATGAAGGGGAAAAGTGATGATTTCGATGGTTGAAAGATATTTTTTGTGATATTGAGTTCTATACATCATTCGATGGTGAAAAAGTCGGTGATTCCGATTATGTAGCAATATTGCAAAAAATTTTGCTTATATCAATTAGCCTCTCAACCATCGATTTATGATTTCCATTGCCTTCCGAGTGTAAAAACATCTGTCAGTAATAAAGTAACAAAACAAGGGTTCCAAAAGGTCAATGGCCTTTAGTGCTACTACAAAATGTAGTTCATAGCAGCCTTTACCTTTCTTTGCGTTTTATAAACAATGTTACCAATTCGCAAGTCAACAGGTTGCTCGGGGCATTGGCACTATGCCCCTTGGCCTACAGCCAGCGGTGCCGTAATTACTTGTTATTTAACACAACTGAACTTGACAATCATAATTGGATATTGTTTCACAATCATTTGTTACTCTGTGACAACCAATATTGGTACAAACATTCCATTTCAAAGTACAAACTGCAGTCCGCGAAAGTAAGATTAGAACTGCCCACGACAGTTATACTAAATCATTTTTATTTCTCAAAGAAAATCAACCTTGTACAAACAGTAATAAAACCGCTTTTACAAGCCCTCTGTTTGTTTAGTATAACAAATTTATTTTACTAACTCATCCAAAAGTGTACCTACACAGAATTAATAAAATGAAATGACTCGTGAAACGAATCGAGGAAATAATGTCAGAAAATTATACCATCAGACAGAAGTTGTAGAACAATACTATGGAACTCCGACAAAATTTCGAATATCCAATCAATTTTGGGAATATAATTAAAACCTACACAAGTCCCGAAAGTTCCTAAACATTTTTCGCTTGAATCGTTCTTTTGTGTCAGTTATTCGAATTACAACGGTCGTTTATTACAATCTGACTTCAGTTTCGTTGAGCATACAATCACGTCTAGTTGTAGAGGAGGTACCTACAACCCAGATGCGGGAACTGGATGGACAAACTTTCTGGAATAAATGTGAAAAGTTTATGTAGCCGGCTAACTAAGCGAAACTGCTAGCTAATGCAAAAGTATAATTTCTTGGTCACATTCGGGCCCGAGGGGTGCCGAGGACCGGCCGGTTTTGTGATGCAAATAATTTAAGCTGGCTATTTTGTGTTAGTGACGCGACCTCTACCGTAGGGAATTTTAATGTTTATTTGGAAGCAAACTTGTGACATTAAGGCTGATGGAATTAAAATTTCTTAGTTACATTTTGGCCTTTAATATTTTGATAGGGCTTAAAAATGTTTGAATAGAAAATGATTCTGCTCTTTATTATTTTTGGCGTAGAAAATATTTTGTCATGATTAATAGTTTTTTGAGTGATTGATTAGTTAGACTTTAATAAATAAGTTTGTTTTTACGTTGTTTACAAACATTTATTATTGGTATTAATTTTAAAATGTGAGTGTTTAGTTAAATTCACAAAAACAATTGATTAGTTAAGTAGTAAGTAAAGCATTACGGACTTCTTATTATTTTCAGTTAAATAATAAATTACAGAACCTAACTTAGGTCTTAAATTAAGCCATATTTATGAGGAAGCCTAATGAAAACTTGAGGACTGGGTAATTTCTCAAAGTTGACGTAAATATAATTCGCGAAGCTTCTAGTATTTATCGCAGACAATGAGGTTTATTTAATTCATTGGGTTTGTCACGAGAACTCGCTTTAAAGGATAATAATTGGATAACAGTGGATCTATGAAACAACGTTGAAAAAATATTTGTTTTTCCAACTAAAGATAAAAACTAGTCGAGTTGCTCAGCCAACAGTTACGTGAGTAAGTCGATAATGTAATAAATAACTATACAATGTGTTTAACTATAAATAATTAACAGAATTTTATCTATAAACAGCAACATTAATTAATCAAAATTCCATCAGAATGTAAGACAAAGATCTACTAACTGAATAGAACTTCATCTAAAGATAAGATCAGTCCTGTTGAATGTACAAAGACATCGATTTCCCCCGTAATAGGGATCACCCTTGAAAAACGTCAAGTTGCGAACTAACTTGGAATTTAATTCCAATCTGCAGCACGTTGTGAAATCAATTTCGAAGCGAGTATTTCTGTAGTTACATTTTGTTTGAGTAAATATAGTTGGAAATTCTTTTTAAAATACAGCTTCCAATATGTGATTTAATAGCAATCGGACTGAGTGTTGTTTGTGCGAGTAAATGCAGGAGAAAATTTTCTTCGGTAATTATTTTCTTTTTTATTCAAAGCGACAAAATTATTCTTAATTATTATGTTATCGGCTTCCTCACGTAACTAAAAGTAACCGTACGTATCACACGTAATCATGACACACGGTGCGACAATCACTGCGTCGTGTGTCGCAGAATGCTGCTCTTGATTATGAGCCTCTAGCATAGCTTGAAACTAGTCGAGTTCCTCGTCAAACAGTTACGTGAGTAAGTCGATAACATAATAATTAATTTAGTATGTCTCACGAAAGTTATAATAAAATTATTCTTTATTACATTTAACTAAACTCACCATCACTTTTTTTAACCAGCCAGTTGGTCAAGCATAGTTTAAAATATAATTTATTTTCGAAAGAGCATCAAATATAATCTTCTTAGAGGCAAAAACACCCCCCATTGTTTTGTCGTTTTCCCTAAACTCAAGGTCATTGCTACATCTTAAGCTTCCAATGTGACCTTTACCCAGGCCTCGGTAAACCGAAACATTATTAGGCCCTTTACCCAGACAAGACATATTTAATTTAAACTTAATTAAATTACTGAGACTTATGTGCGTATGTGCACAATTTTAGTACATTTCTCATATGGTACATAGTGGCTCCATATTACATTATACTTAGGTAGATATCGTACGTTGCATGAATTACTTCACAGCTTTAAATAAGTATTCTTTTTATAACGTCACGTCTTTTATCCACAAAGGAGTAGGCAGAGGTGCACATTACGGCACGTGATGCCGCTATACAATGTACACCCACTTTTCACAATTTCTGTTATCAGTCCCATGTATTCGGGAATGAGCCTATTGCTATATACTGCCATGCACAATTCCAGACTCCGTGCTATTACTGAGATATTTTCGGAAAGCCAAAAAAGCCCAGTGATACTTTGCCCGAACCCGAGACCCCTTGCCCTGCAGTCGCAATTGCGACCACTCGACCAACAAGGCAGTCTTATAAATAAGTATTCTTCTTTATTGAATACCAACTTTTATAGCCACAATTCACTGTTGGACTACGAGCCTTTTACATACATAAATCTCCACACTTATTGAACAATAAATATAGTACGATGAAATCAGTTTGTCGTCAGTGAGACAAAGGCTTACGTAATATGTAACGAGAATACCTCCATCTATCTTACAGACAAACATTTTAAAGTCTAGTTTGCTCAATCCCTTATTAAAATATTTCTAGACATTTTTGGCAAATAAATCAACTTTAAACAACTTGATACGGTAGCAAGAGTCTACTTAAATAGAATGATATTGATTAGAGCTTGCAATCAGATCTCTCTGAAGCAATCCTTATTAAAAAGTAGTTTCCTATACAACTTTCCGTTAAAGGAAATTAAACCTTAACTTACATTGTACACAATACAAAATTCAGTTACAAAATACACACAAGCTAATGCGAAAGTTTAAGTGAATCATAATGCATCATGACAAATTGTATGCGTTCAGGTTGCCTCGCTCCAAACTCTGTAGTAACAAACTTTGTGTTAAATAAATGCAGGAAGTTCTGCGTTAGTGGACGTCCTGTTTTAAATCTATAACAGGTAACGTTGCAACTAAGTTTTGAAGCAAAAAATACGGCGAGGAGTTTCGTTTCGTTGCTAATGAAAATTGTTACTG
This sequence comes from Spodoptera frugiperda, assembly GCF_023101765.2. Lineage (NCBI taxonomy): Eukaryota > Metazoa > Arthropoda > Insecta > Lepidoptera > Noctuidae > Spodoptera > Spodoptera frugiperda. The sequence goes on along the minus strand of NC_064214.1, from coordinate 11,254,162 downwards.
TTTTTAGAAATCTCATTTTATTCTTTTTTTTGGTATAAGCCGGTAATCGAGCCAACAGATTCACCTGATGGTAAACACTCGCTGCTGCCCATGGAAATCCGAGAACACCAGAGGCGTTACAAGTGCGTTGCCTTTTGGAGGTTATGAATTCAAGAATTGTTGGGGAATCTGGGATTAGAAAGATTTTGGAAGGGGACCTCCGGTAACCTCACTTACACAACGAAACACAACGCAAGCGTTATTTTACGTAATTTTTCTGTGAGGCCGTGGTATCACTCTGGTCGACCCGACCCAATCGTGCCGAAGCATGGCTCTCCACATTTAAAACTCTTAAACTTACCTTACTCTCTAAGCAGATGGTCAATATTGATTAAAAAAAACTTTTTTGCACTAAAGCAACTCTGAAAGTATTACATTAGGTGCGGTAAACTCAAAAACAACCTCAAATTGGATTACAAACTTGTAACATTTACCTTTCAGTAACTCTATCACAAAAGTGAATTTCCTTTCCAGCGCGCACATTCCTGTGGCGAAGCAAGAAACTCAATTACGCTGAAATTACTTGCGCTGTCACCTTAATTATTTCTATTGCTTTTACAGCAGTCATTAGCTGACTTAACAAAACAACCTTTCAGCTCTAACCATAGCGTAATAGGGTATAAATACAATTCTTAAAACTTCGTGCCTCGCCGTCAGAGTAAAATCCAATGTTATTAAAAGTTCCGTCGTCGCCTGGCTAAGAGTACCTTCGCATTTTACGGACTTCTGCTTTCAGATTTTTAATAGAAAAATAACACTGTTTGGGCTCGAATCTCCCGTGGGGATTGTCCCCGAGCCGTGAACAAACAAGTGCTTCATTTATTAAAACTGAAACGTTTTTTTTGGGATAATAATGCTGTATATTTATTTTTTCGGAGTTTTTCTAGATGATATACAATTTTAATAGACAGATGACTGACAGCAAGGTTTTGGTGATATCACTATAATAATAATACATCGTCATGCCTTTTATCCCCGAAGGGGTAGGCAGAGGTGCACATTACGGCACGTAATGCCGCTATTCAATATCAGTATCATAATAGCTTATGTTTTGCTATTACTAATCAAATTTCATGTTTGATTAACTTTTTTGATCTCTATGTGCAAAATGTTCTATTTAAAAATGCATATAGGTAAATTCTAAATTATAAAATAGATACCAGGAACCAGGAACTAAGTCAATAACCTCATATTCAACAGGCAACCGATATACTGATCCAACATACTCTGTTTTTACATATATACATCGAGGGACAAACCTTATTTTAGCATATCGATAGACCTTTTTCGGGTTTTCGGATAAAAATGAGACTCAACGTAACGAGTTTTAGCGGGAATCGTAAATGTTGAATTCAGTCGGATAGAATGCTTCCAAACAAGGGTTGAATTATAAGATAACATTAAAAGAATCAGGTGAATAAAAGTTCTCAACTCTATTGTTCTTTATCATTCTAAATTCATTCGGTCAATGAAATATAGGTATAACCTGTATACAAACAATATAATTACCTGCTTAAAAACATTTTTTATTTTTGTTTGTTAAATAGGGCTTTTTTTGAGGAAGGAAAGTCATCCAATGGCTTCTCGCATCTTGGGTGAGGCAAGAGGGATTCTCGGACTATTACTGACTAAAAACCAATCCGGTCTTATCCCTGATTTTCGAGCCAGAACCCCGGTAACCCGCTAGTCAGTTCTCAGCTCCTAAATAGGTTATGAATTGTATTAAGAACTGAGCCATGCAAATTCACATGCACAGGAATTCCCGTGAATATTAAAAGAAAAACTTCAATTCTTATAAATTCTCCAACACACGCTTTCGTGTTAAAGATACTATTAAAATTATGCCAAACGTAATTATAATATGGTAAACATTTTACCACAAGCAATTTTAAGTTTCAAACATGAATACTGCTCCAGTTTATACTAAAAATATTCACATTGCTTTGTTAATAAAAGCTGTATTTGCGATGGAAATTAAGAAGTTTAGAGTATATTTTATTTAAAGAGTAGTAATAAAATCTAAGAAGAATTAGGAATTAAGTAGCTCAGTGCTTGTTATAGTCGTTAAAGTAAATTAGTTTAGAAACTTTTAGGGTTTGTAGCAGCTGTGAGGATGGACGATACTTTGTTTAGAGCTCTTGTTGATGAGTAAGCGTCAACATTTGGGTAAATAGGCTGGTAGAATTTAGACGAGCATTTCAAACTGCCTCTTCTGAAATAGGGATGAAGAGATATGCAAATTAAAAATCGATTCAGTCCAATCCAGTTAGGTAATGAAAAAATATATGCACGCATTTTTTTATTTTGTCATATAAGATAACAATATTTACATAAAACGAATCAAAGTTTAGGAGTGGGACCAAATACGTCATTTCTACGTACTATAAAAGGTACTCGTACCTAGAAATAACGTCACACGATATTTCAAATCCATATAATATTACCGCGGGACATTAAAATAAAAATTTGTCATCGGGCAGATGACATGTCTTAGGTTTTGGAAATAGAATGACCTTGAATTTTGTGTCCGAAAAAGAGGAGGTCTTTTTGACTAGTAATCCGTCTGCTTGTTTACAGACTTATAACATATAAAAAGGTAAAAAGCTACATAGTTAACAAAATTTGTATACATAAAAAGCCAGAAAAGGCTGAGTATATAGTAATCCTGACATTTAGCCTAGCTAGAAACTCAGTACCAACCCTAATATAGTTAGTAGTAAAAGTCTAGAGAAAGAGTTTGTTGGAACTTTATAATTCCCTCACGTATTTTGTAAGTTAATGTTTGATGAGGAAAATTTTCCAAAAGTGCCAGTTTTAGTTTGGAAACTGGTTCTGTAATGTTACACCTGTTTTTTTTACTTTTGCTTGTAACACTATGCGAGGTTTATTGTACTATAGGGTGTTTAGATAGAAAAAGACTGAGAAGAAACATAGAAATAAAAATCTAGGATGATAGTCTAGATAATCTGATGTCAAGGACACTCTTAACATAATATAGACTCGGTAATCTAATCATTGAAACATTATTAAAATATATGTTAATTAAGATTTATGTATCTTTGATAAAAGCCCCAAAAAAGATTAAGATAAAATAAAATATTTATGTACTGATTGTAATGATTACAATGATGTTGATGTAGGACTTATTTCAATAAAACTGCTTACAAAAAAAAACCTTATTTACTTTCTTGACAAAGTAAAAGTAAATACAGGAATACTCTAGTAAAACTAAAAGGATTTTTTCTTACAAAACTATTTCGCGTCTCCATCCAGACAAGAAATAGTTGCAAAGCTATTCAATCTTTTTCGTTTCGTAAAGTTGTGAGCTGCACTAAGTTTTCTCCTAGAGATTGGGAACGTGACATTGTGCTCCAGACTCTGTATTGCATCCATCGATTTTCTGATTTTAAATATAGCTACGGATCTAAATTTGTTTGGAAAACCTAGATTTTAGTTAGAGCTGAATATTGTTTTAGACTCTGTCAGTTTTGGTTTGTTGTATCATTGAACTACATTGAAAAAAGAAAGAAATATAAAGCATTTATAACATGTACATATGTATCCCTAGATACAGATATAAATAATAATAAAAAAGATAAACATTACAACATTTAAATATGAATATCGAAGCTCAAAATAGATCTACAAGCATGCTTATGCTGAACAGACCTTCACCTTAGCATTATGTTGAGCATGGTAGCACTTCAGAGAGATTTTCAGGTGACTCTCCGACGGTAGGTTGAAAATTGATAATGAATACTATTTTATATAAATCTTTAAAATAGAATAGAATTAAAAGAAAAGGCTACACACTGAGTTGAAATCCTTAAACGCAACCTCCATTTAACCGAAAGACAGAAGACTTAACTGAACCCTTATCAACTATCGTTAATTCTCTTCCCAAATCTCACATGCGGGTTTTAGAAGCTAACCCCAAATACCTAACTTATTTTTCCAAACCACTAAAGTGTACAGTTAATGTCCCATTTCTTGGCAAAGTATTTCTCGTTTAGCTATCGGTATCTCAGAAGGTAATTTGGACTTTAGACTCGGGATAACGCCACCCGGATCTTAGCATAAAATGTTCCACAAAATATAAGCTGAGCTATCTTTTTGATCAACCTTTTTACTGTTGGTTTTAAGAGGTACTTACAGATCTTTACGATCCTGAGCTCTCTGTGAAGCAATTATCTAGTAGGTATACATTAGTAAACAAAAGGTTACTTATTCTTTGCGTTGATGGAACTTTTTATGTTACCTGTGTCTAATAGTTGTATTTCATGTCATAATCTTAAACTAGATAGTACTAACACTAATATAGGTGGGTACATAAACGCAACTATGGCTTAGTTTACTACTACATTATTCAAATTCCAAAACAAAGTCTCTTCTATCAGAAACAAGAGGAACAACTACAGATTTACTTCATGGAACAGCTACACAAATCATTAATCTCCACACAACAAAGCTATAGCACACAAAACCGAAACCAGACGTCCTGCGGTCAAGCTGTGCAGCGAACAAGATTACGTGCTAACTAAGTACCGCTAGCTCATGGACTAAGTACCGCTAGCTCTCGGACTAAGCCGATACCTGACTCAAAACCACGGAGATCGCGTTACCGCATCAATACAAACCATTTGTGACACTTGTATGTCTAACAGAATTATCTCCAAGGTTTTGTGGCTAAATGGTAGCAGATCAATTGGTTTTAAAGCCAGCTAGCCGTCAGCTTAGTGGATTTAAAGATTTAAAGTTACGCTGCGTTGAAATGGAATTTGTTTGGAAGTGCAGGATAGACTAGGCTTAGTCTAGCTGTATAGCGTAAACTGGTATTGGGTGAACTAGTTAGTGATTGCTAATGTGCATATTCAATGTTGCTGAATGTGTCATGAGCGTAAATACCCTAAATGCTTCACCGGAATTCATGCAACTAATTAATTGACTGATTGGAAACGAGCTAATGGATATTTCAATCTGTCTATTATTGTCAGTAAAATTAACGAATTTGGTGATGTTAAATCAAACGTCCAGATGATTTAGCTTTTCCAGTAATTATCATTCATATAGGGACGTAATTCTCAACGGTTTTAAAATGTTATTAGCAAACTTGAGCGGCAATAAACGATACTAGCGCCGTCTATAGCAGAAAGTACAAAGATTACGCCCTAATCATCACTTCAGAACCTCAACAATCTACCAAATTACATGTAGTTATACCATCAGACAAAACTGCCATGATAATGAGTGCACTCTACCTCCATCATAGCCTTTCAAACTACAAACTACAATTTAAAACTTCAACACATAAGACGTTTTACCTCAAACGCACGTTCACGCTAAGGCATTATAACCACTTACGACACTTACTGGGGTAATTGCCGCACAAAGCGAGCGATGTCACACGCTACCAACTTTTAATTGCATTACTTTACCACCTAGTGGCTAGTGCTATACTTTAAAGGCCCTTTATAAGTTACTAGCTTTCTGCCAGTGGCTTTGTCCGTCTGGAATTTAAAAGATTTATTTTATGCAGGACTTGATTCTGAAGAAAATCCAGAATGGAATGAAGACTATGTTACTCTATCATGGTAGCATGCAAGGCTACCCACAATATAAGGTGGTGGTATGGTATGGTAGAAGTTAAAAAGTGGTTGTTTACAAACAACATTTCTTATGACATGACATCCAGACCCAAAATAACAATTTGTGGATCACGCAAAGAGTTGCACGTTGCACGGCAGCCAGAATTGATAAAAATCATAAGAAGATGAGTAGTTTTTTCTAACCTGAATAAAAAGGTTATGTTACTCCATGACGTTTCCCTTTCTCAATAGTTAAACATTGTTAATCGGTTCAGTAGTTTTGAAGCCTATTTCATGCAAACAAACTTACCTCTCTATAATATTAGTACAGAATAGTATCTATGAACCACTACTCTCTAGTATAACTTTAGCACAATGGAAACTTTATAATAGGTTTTGTTTGAGTATATTCCGTTTTTGATAGGTGTTCTCAAAGATGTTGTGAATGGAGTGTGGCGATGTTTTATAGATCTCTATTGTGTTGGAAAACGATGTGAATGTGTTTCGGTAGTTCTTTGGGAGTCAATAAAGAGAATGAAATGATTTTTTGCAACCTATGTTTATTTTCTTTTTAAGGGTTAGATTTCTCCCGCCTTGGACGAGGTGAGAAGGAGTGGCAGACTTTTACTGACTAAAAATCAACCCGTTCCTCGCGACATAAAAAAAAAACAATAATTATAGCTTTATTAATATTACTTTTATTAATTATTATGTTTTTCGGCTTTCTTGTAATTATTTGTAGCAGTACGACTGTCGCCGCGTCGTGTGTCACGAAATGCTGCTTATGAATATGAGCCTCCAGCATGGCTTGAAACAAGTCGAATTTCTCGTCAAATAGTTACGTGAGTTAGCTGAAAATATAACAATTAATGTATGTCTCACGATAGACATGATATAAACACAATTTTACCTCTATCGATTTCTACAAAGATTGTCCCAATTTTCAATGTGTATAAATAAAAAGTCAAATTCTCACGAGTTCTAGTAACCAAGGGCTTATTTCGTAGTACAATTGTGCCAACCAACTTGAGTGGCAAAACAAATTCTTTACACGTGCAAAATATTAGCAAGTCTTTGAAGTAAATAGCTAAGTTTAAGTCATGAATATTCATGAGAAATATTATTTTTTATCTCCTTTCTTACTTGTACTTACTTGACATACTAATTAAAAGTAAACACAGGACTTTTCTTAATATTTCTTTTTTTTATTTTCTTGGAAGTAAAAGGACTGTGTTTTGGTTGAAGAAATAATATCAATGTTTTGACTACATTTATTTATTGATACTATTTTTGTATGATTACTTTTTATTACTTTGGAAACCTTCCACTGATTAAGGGTGATTTTCCACCAGAGAAGTGCTACGTTGCTGTCGATGGGTTTGGCTTCCACCAATCATATTCTTTGGTACACATAGCTTAGCACAGGTGGAAACGGACTCAGCTAAGATATGTTTTTATTAAGGAAAGATGCGTGCTATGGATAGCTTCGATTATCGATACATCACATACTCGAACTGCGCATCTTACTCACACAGCTACATAGCTTAGTGTCAGTGGAAACGGTCACATAGTTTTACAGCTTAGCTATTACATCTACTAATACAAATAGTTTTATTCCTTATTGAGACTACGAATATCAAATAATGTTTTATGAAATGTACAACATTGTGCTCTGATGTCTGTTCCTTCTTTAATTTTATAAAACATTCAGCAGAATAAATATCAGACGACTTTAAAGTACATAGCAATCATGAAATTTCAATTAAAACTGCAAATATGTACGGTACACGAATAAAATCTGTGTAAAGTGTGAATGTTTTCCTTATTTGTCGATGTACAATATTGAAATTTATTCATTTGGTTTAATTATTAATTTTGTTTCTTCAGCTTTTCACATAACGTAAAATATCTTTACGCTTTTTAATGTAGTGTATAGGCAGTATATGAACATATAAGTACAATGTAACACAGACAGAATTTAAACTGTGGGAGAGCCATGTTTCGGCACGAATGGGCCGGCTCGACCGTAGTGATACCACGGCCTCACAGAAAACCGACGTGAAACAACACTTGCGTTGTGTTTCATTGTGTGAGTGAGGTTACCGGAAGCCCTATTACCCCTAATCTTCCCAATCTCCGATTACCCAATGATTCTTAAATTCCTAACCCCAAAAATGCCGGCAACATACTTGTAACGCCTTTGGTGTTTCGGGTGTCCATGGGTGGCAGCGATTGCTTACTGCGTCTGCTCGTTTACCGGCTTATACCATAAAAAAGACTTTTAACACCATTTTTGTTATAAGTCCCATTTCGAAGCAGATTAGGCAATTGGTGTACACTATAGTAAACAAATCTAGATCATGTCAGTCGAATGATTCCATAACATCCCTTTATGAATAACTGTAGAAATACATATAGTATTTTATAAAGTCATGGTTCACTAGTTAAAATAATAAAGGTAGAAAAATAACGAACCAATTAAAAAATATTGAAAGCAAACAAAAATACTGCAAAGCGTTTTTATGTCCGGAACAATATTTTTATAAAATACACGTTGTATTTGTATTCATATTTATTTAAACGGTTGAACTGTTATTGCAAGAGGGCTGAAACATATCATTGATTTACATTTCAGTGTATTTATTAAAAAAGATAGATAATTTTGATTTTGATAATTAATTATACATATAAAAAACTAAATTTGTATAGATTTTTTAAATTGGCCCCATTCTGGGATTTTCTCTTGTGTACTGATTGCGTTTTCAAACATACAAGGAACCAAACCATCTGCCCCTATGGATATTATGGCTAACCCTCTTAGATTCAGAAGACCCATAGTTTTGTTGTGTAAGTGAGGTTATCGGATGCCCAATTACTCCCTTTCCCAATCTTGCCAATCTCCCATTCCCCAACAACCCTTAAATTCCGAACCCAGCCCAAAAGGCCGGCAACGCACTTGTAACGCCTCTGGTGTTTCGGGAGTCCAGGGGTAGCGGCGATTGGTTACAATCTTATGGCTTATGCCATAAAAAAGTCAACCGTTATATGAAATTTCTTTAAATCTTAAAACTTAGCAAAGATTAAATTATCCTAAATCCAGTATTTGTTCCCTAGAACAAAGGCAAACAAACAAGTTAGCCAGTCCAATTAAACTACACAACAAAGTTATTGGACCGGTCACAATTAACGGAGATCGTTAATTACGATCACTACTTACTGCTTTTGTAAGCAATTCCTTAACTTTCCACTAAAGTGAACCTAATTTGAAGGGACTCACTATGAAGAAATAGGTCCCTTTGTTTCTTTATTACAAAGTTTCGTTGACAAAATATTTGTATTCATGTAGATTTGACTTCGGAGAGAGATCTTTCTAGTATTATAGATGTTTTTTTTTAGCAAATTCATTGCCCCACACTTAGTTTTTCTCCTGTGTCATGGGTGCGTTTACAATTAATATACAAGTTCACCTACACATTATACCAAGACCCGGAACAATAATTTGTGGATCACACAAAGAGTTTTCCGTGCGGAAATCGAACCACTACCGTGTCTTGATCACTTAATTAGTTCTATAGAAATCAATGTGTTTGATATGCTTTAATATAATTATGAAGCACCAGTTTCACCACCATCATATAAATGCCCGATGAACTTATGTGACAGATAGTACATACAAATTACATTTTTAATTTAAAACTATGTAATACATAGCTATCCAGACATTGTGAAGCAAGTCGTTAATTTATATTAACGACTTTTTATTATAAAAACGATTGATCATTGATTGCTCTAAACAGCCGAGTCACAATTAACTCTGATCAGTATCGTTAAATTAGAACCAGCCGTTCCAGTTTTGCCATACAACTTCTCCCTAAACGAAATGCAGGTCAGACGCCAATCTAGTCCGGAATTAAGCCACATTTGATTAGGCTAAAGCGAGACGAGTATAAACAACCAACGCAGATGCAAGGTTTTATTCTTTTTTCTCTTTCACACTCACACGTTTAAGTGATGATTTATCTCTTTCATGTCATAGGATTAATGGGGTATCCCGGTTTTTCCTTGCACTTAACATCTATGGGTATTTTTACGCAGCGGAACTACCTCATTGAAAAGATGATGGTTCTTAAGCGATGAATGTACGTGTGTAGACTCCTTCACTTTGTGTCGGCTTCTTTTGGTAGGGATGAAATTGATGCTTTGAAAAAATGTGCGTTGATCTTAGTTTTATGGGAGTGATATGTTTTAATAGTTTGCGTTTGTACAATTTGTAGAGATTTTCACGTAAAAGTATTCTGTGTTATTTTTGGTTTAAATACTTTTATATCTTGCTACAATGCTTTTTTTTGATGGGGATCCAATGACTTCTTTCGCCTTGGCCGAGGTGAGAGGAGCCAGACTCTTACTGACTAAAACCACCTCGTTCCTACTCCTGCTTTTCGAACCAGAGCCCCGGTAAACCTGCTAGGTAGTCTGCAGGTCCGGATATCTTGCTACAATGCTATAGATAAATCGGTGACTGAATATATAAAATATTTTATTCTATTCTGTGAAATGTGAAGGAGTGAAAATATTTATTTGAGCTTTGTTCTTTTGGTATTTTTATATCTTTCTTTGTCCTAAAACAATAACGTTTGGTTAGATACCTATTATTTTTCCGTGATTTATGTATAACAAGGATAATATTTATCTATCATTATACTAAATTAATTCCAAACGTATCCTATAAAAATGCCAGAGAATAACAACACTTCCTGATTTTTAGATGGTACAATCACATTCAGAAATGTATCCCTTGTTGTGTATTATTTCTGATGTTATATAAAAGGAAACTATGTTTTAAAATTAAAAGTAAAACACTGACAATCATTTCCGAATCTGTATTAGAATCAATTCTATTTAAACTTAGTAGTTAGTTAAATATTTCACGCCCTTGTCATACGAGCATTTCATGATATCAAACATTCCATTACGAAAAAATGAATGTAAGAAGAATTTTCTATTATTAAAAAGCCATTGTCAGCATTCCACCTTTCAAAAGCGCGAACAATAGTCTTTCAATGTGACCACAACTTTTTGTCCCTCATTGTACACACCGAAAAATCACATCTTAAAATGTTCCTCACGTAGGGAGTGCAAAACAGATGTAGTAATTGCCATCGCACGCTCGCACAAATTTTTATAAAGGGTCAGCCCTAATTCTCTTTATGTAGTCTGGTGCTGACCGTACAAGAATGAGGAAAAAAGAAAGCCGCCATATTTGAGAGCCGTTTTATGATGGCGTTAAAACTTGGCAGATACTGCGAGTGTATTTAGTTTATAAATCGATGATATTATGGATGGATCGACTTACATCTTTAAAAGTATAAAACGTAGAGTACAGAATAGAGTTACCGAAGGCAACGTCTTTATTTTGAGCTGGGATAATCATCCAATGTCTTATTCCGCATTAGATGAGGCGTGAAGGAGTGTTAGAATCTTAGTGACTAAAAACCACCCTGTTCCTACTCCTGCTATTTAAGCCGGAGCCCTGTTAATCCCGCTAGGCTGTCTTTAGCTCCGAATCAGGCATCAGCCCTACTAGGCCCCATCTGTGGTGGCCTGATGACTCTTTGAGGCGCGCGCGGAACGCGGCTCGCCTTACCTACGCCGGCCTCATCTAGTTATTTCAAAGATTCATTGACGTGTAAAAGTGTTATCTTGTAACCAACTTGCAGAAATTAAATATCATTTATCACGGATCTAGTTCTAGTCGGGCGGCGAGCTTCCCTTGCTCGCCTTTAACAAATGTTTGGCCCTAGAGCCAGATTAAATAAGTACAATAATAAAATAGACAATACAAAAGAGTAACAAGCTTTATCATCACTGACAGTTGGAAATACACACTTGACTTATAACAGATGACTTTCAAAAATTGCTACAGTGGTCTAATTGAAAAAAACGATAAGGCTTTGACGGCCATGACACAACGATTTTTCATCCCAAAAATAAATATCTACAGAAATACAGCGTCATTGCGAGAAAAAGCTAATAAAAGATTTGATAAAATTGAGATAATGTTGGCTGGTATTTAGAAATACGGGAGCTGACTCGGCTTCATCGCGTGCAAAGCATTTCACGATTATCGACGCTCCATTAGCCTCGGTGTCGGCTGCAAAGAAATAAAAATATCGGTACGGTACTGTATTTACTAAGGTCAGATGTAACGTAATATTACACTTATATTTTTGATGAAATAAATATTAAGCACATTATACATATGATACATAATGATAAAATCGACCATTTCCATAAATAAACCTGGAAATCAAAATAACAATAAGCCAAAATATGACGTTCGTCAATAAAAATACTTTCAAAAATATAAATTCTACCTTTTCATACAAAGCTTAAGGCTCTAATAAACCATATTTATGTTATTTATTCAAGAGACAGGGGTGTACAGGTTTCCACTCCGTTTTATAACCAGGCTGAGACAAATTCACTGTCGTTACGGGACTGAGAAGATTAATGTGCCTTAATTTCCTAAGCAATAAATTGCTTGAAAAACATGACCCTTCCCGTGTTTTATAGGCCTCACTGTGACATCTTTCTAATTAATTTATTATTTGTTTTAACCTGTCAACACGAAGATTAGATCACAGAAATTGTTTGCAACAATTACATGCACCTTATATTTACTTTTTTTCTGAAATAATCCCGCCTTTGTAAATTTAAAATCCTGTTAGGTGATAATGATTTGCTGCAAGTTCCTAATTGCCCATTGGTCATTCCCCTAGGTATCATTACACAATCGCTTAACATCTAAACTATTGGAGACCGGGTGACAACTTAATAGTCTGTTGCTAACAAATGGTCCACGGGCTACGGTAGCGAGCCATTTGTTTTGTGCAGTGTTCTAAAAGGCTCGATACTGCATAGTTCAGATATGCAAGTGAAATATTTCGTATAGAAATCAAACATTTCAGTTGTTTTTGAAGATGTTTGTATGTAGAAAGGTATATAAACTAGGTATTAGACTAAAACGATGGTATATCGTTGAAAATAATTTTTGGACTCAAAATGTTTATAATAACTTTCGTGTGACATACTAAATTAACTAAATATCACGTTTTATTCACGTACAAAAAAGGAAAAAAAAACGGGGACGTCACAGCGTCTGCACACGCTTCTCATGATGAAGAGTCTCTGTGACTCGAACTCGACTGGTAGAGCTTTTCTTCATTAATATACGTGAGTAAACCGTGATATTTAGTTATTTAGTCTCACGAAAGTTATTATAAACATTTTTAGACTTAGTACAAAAGACTAAAAATTTGCATTTCAAATTGTGAACTCATAAGACATATCATCTACATACATATAAGTTTGAGAGATGTTTGGTCCTGAATTTTGTATTCTTATCTTGTTACCAAATAAAAATCTTCATAACAAACGCGATAAGGAAAACGTGTAGCATGATATAAAGTATTTGTTTTTTTAGAAAGAAAATCTCAGGGTATAGAGAAAATTGTGAAACATATTCAAAGAACTTCTATTCCGTATACATACCTACACACCTTCGATTTAGTAAATTAGATTCGCCATTTTGAATTCGTACGGTTCCATTTTTGTTTTGTTCATTCACGAAAATAGTACGCGGATTTTCCTACGGGAATATGGGCTGACACACTTTGTCCAGCCGTTTAATTACGTTAACCACTGTGCATTAAATGGAGGCTTAATTGCATGTAGAGAATAAGTAATTAAAACGTAATTAGGTAGCAACCAAATAGAGATTAAACAGTAGTTTTAATTAAAAAGTTGGTTGCAAAAATTAAACATTATACATTTTATTTTTCATTGCATTTTCTGTAACTAGTTCTGTGTAGCTGCTGTTGCAGTTTTCCAGTTTGTTGGTTAAGTTTGACCAGAGTTAGGGTGATTTTCTACCAAAGGTGTACCTTTTCATTTTAAAAATAGTTTTATATAATGCATTTAAATTTCTATGTTGTCTCTTGAAACCCTTACCAGTATTAAAAAAAATACCATTTACCTCGTCTAATCCTATTATAATCACAACGTGTATTTTGATTATCTACAAATATAAAAATTATATGAATAACACAAAAATAGTTATATAATACAGAATAATAATAGTAATATTAAAATTGTTCAACGGTCCTCTGCGATTTGGCTTCGGCCCCTCGTACGCCTTCCAAAGGTCCGGGACCCTGTGGTCCCGTGATTATGTAAAGAACATACGTAACAATAAAAGAAAGAAAGAAATAATGATTTTCTCATCTGAAGATCAGAGGCAGGAGACAGATACTTGTATAAGCTAGTTTTCATTGTTTTATCGCGAATACAGTTGCTAACAGCTAGTTAAATTGCAAAATATTTACTTTCATTAGCTTTAAAATAACTGTTTCAAATATAACCTTGACCGGCTTTAACATAATCTGCTTTACACATATTATTCAGGATCGTGCCTTTAACAATGACTGTAATCCCAAATTTATATGTCGATTTGGGTTGTTTTGGTCTCAAATCACCCATGTTAGGATAACGATAATTCAATTTAGGTTTATTCTAGGTCCTGGCTTTGTAAACTAGGAAATATTTGGCTGCCTAAACATAAATTAAATTGGAATTAATTTGTTTCATTGTTTTGACTAATTCGTTTTCAATAAGTTTTGAGTTTGCCTTTTGGGTCAGATTGATTACGTGAATCGTTAAAGGGTTAGCAAATTGTACAGTATGATTTTTTTAGCCGTTTCATAAATAGAGTGTACAATTTTGTTGTTTTAGTAATATTGTGTATCTGAATTATTTCCCATAAAAAGTTCTATTCTGCACAGAACATTTTATTATTATAAGATTCAGCATAAATATTCGCCATTCAGCGTCGCTTCAATCTCGGGTAACGGTGATCAATTTGATTATGTTTTATTTTACGATTTCTAAAGGTCTTTAAATCTTATGAAGCTATGCACCGAGCAGTAAAAAATAACGTCCAATCTTCGAGAGTAGTCTTTACTTCAAATCTGGTTTTCACCCGGGAGGGTATCATCAAAAGATAAATCTTATTTATGACAAAACGTAAGTCTTTTAATCTCCAAAAGGGTAGATAGAGTACATTTTTAATGTAAGAAATATGAAAAAATACATCTTATAAATAATTAAAAAAAATTAGAGAAATATCAAAAAAATCATTTTATAAATCATCAAAATTACCGCACGACTTTAATTAAGAGTTTAAATAATTATTTAAACTCTTTAATTATATTATTTTCCTGATACAAGCATCAACAATTTAAACTTTCCTCCAAAAACTCTTGTAAAGAGGAGGAAATAATTCGATGACGTCTTCGTGAGATAATATTTCAAACAAATTAATAATTGAAAAGTGTAAAATCAGGTCATCGTGTCAATGTTCGTGCGTACCGCGGCACTTGGAAACTCGATTATCAGGCGTCAAATTACTTGGGAGAAACAACCAAATTCTATTAACACTTATAGCTACTTCTGTGCCGCTTTACCCGCTCTGCTCGACTCCTATAGATCTTAGCGAGATGTTTTATATATACCTTATAACCTTCAATAAATGGACTATACAATACCAAAATAATTATTAATTTTAGACCAGTAATTCTGGAGATAAGCGCATTTAAACGAACTCTGCAGCTTTACATAGTAGTATCTACGAGTAATAACAAAATTTTATATGCATACCAAATTTACTTGTATAGTACTTACTAACAATGTGGTTTGTTTAATTCCTAAAAAAACTGATAAATATTTTATTATTATTTTTTATATTTGTATTATCATAACTATTTAAACCGCAGCAGGGGTAAAAAAGACGTTATGTTATGAATATTACATAAAAAAGAGTGGTCTTTTTAGACAGGAGTTGCGTAAATGCTCATATTTTATAGGAAACTCTGTTTTCATCTGATTACTTACGGAATTCTAAACAAGTAGGGTAAACTTGGCAAGGGGGTAAGTAAATACGGGAGGGTAAGGCTACATGGTCCCTGTCTTGCTTTAGGGGACTTATAATCGTCTTATGTATACAATAGCATGTTTGCCTAAAATATAGAAGAGTAGTAACAAAGTAGCAAGGATGCAACAAGGATAATCTCTATGCTTGGTAGGTGGGTTTGAGATCACAGTTTACAAGATCCAGGTTTATTAGAGGTGCGGACTACTTAGTGGATTACCGGGGCTCCGGCTCTAAGAGCAGGAGCAGAAACGGGGTACTTAGTTTTTTCAGTCAGTAAAAGCTGACACTCCCTTTCGCCTCACCCTAGGTGGGAGAAGACATTGGATGATTTTTCCCCCACGAATAAAAGATTTATCAGAGAGAACTGCTGCCCAGTCTTTGACAATCGTTCAGTACATTATTCAACTCTTACGATACCCATGAAAAGAATAAGAATGGGTAATTAATTAATTCCCCTTTGACGTCCCCACATAACACTCTGTAGTTTTTACAAATCACTTTTTTCATACTTTAGTCAGATAAAATATTAAAAAATAACAAGATTAACAAATACTCATTCTTTCGTGAATCAGTCACGAGGGACTGAAATTAAATTTCTTTATTAAAACCTTAAAAGGGAACAGAGATTGATAGAAAATTAATACTGTTAATCTTATATTAGATTCGGAAACCTTAAGGGGAGAAATATTTCATTTCGTTAAGATTAGCCCGGAGACGAAAATGAATGATATTGTTTTGTTCTTTTTGTCAGTAAAAAAATCGTCAGGGTCATATAAATTTTTGTATAGACAAATGAATTGCAGAGAAGATAGAGTCATGGAACGGATCACCTAAAGACTATGCTTCAACACAGCCCGTGTTGGGGAGTGACGCATAAGACAAAAGGTTACCTCTACTCTCAAAAAATCATAATATAACCTATTAATATGCAAGAACGTAGATGTAAATTAAGAGTTTATATAAAAAGTTCAAGGGATTCGGCGTTCAATCTTAATTAACTCATGCTTTTAATAGAATTTACATGAACGTATATGATGGAACTCTTATAGTGAAAATGTGCGATAGTTTTTTATTATTGATTTAAAAAAAGCACACACACACAGGTGCAATCCTACATAAACCTAAGCCGATATGAGCTGTTTTGAGTAACTACATAATATCAACCGCGACTTCGCTTATGTTAACCACATTACTTGTAATCTTCAATATAAGAAGACACACAGATAGATTCTTATTCTAAAAACAACTTTGTTACTACCATCAGCGGAGTATACATTTGTATGCTAAAACGTCATGGCACGCCCATAGACACCCGAAACATCAGAGGCGTTACAAGTGCGTTGCCGGCCTTTTGTGGGTTAGGAATTTAAGGGTTATTGGGGAATCGGGGATTAGGAAGACTAGAAATTGGGCCACCGGTAACCTCACACACAAAACAAAACACAACGCAAGCGTTGTTTCACGTCAGTTTTTTGAGAGGCCGTGGTATCACTCCGGTCGAGCCACCACGAATAGTGCCGCAGTATCGCTCTCCCACACTCAAATTTACTATACTATATACACACATACTTATTATTACAGTAACACTTTGTATTTTACGAAAATATTACAGTTGTCAGCTGAACTACAATTTTTAATCCAGTACTGCGCCACAAAATATATATTCATTTACTTTATTTTTTAAACACAGAGATATGAACAAAGGCTTCGTTTATGCGTTTTTCATTTACTCGCGGATTTAATAACTGAATACGCATAGTGATAAATACATATGAACAAAAATATTCGTTGAACATTTACACTTTCAGAATAAAAATAAAAATGAATTTGTCTCATGTTGTTCTACCGATTGAAAATGCGACTGAAGAAGATCTAGTTATTATACATCATCATACAAAATTTTTAAGTAATGTAATAAGCGCCAACATTGATCAAGCGTGATAAATTAATGCTCAAACCTTTTCCTTGTGAGAAGAGGCCTTTGCTCAGCAGTGGGCCCATAGCCATCAGCCCATTCATTTTGTATCATATCTAATGATTTCGTATTATTCATATGATATTTCGCATCATATTTTCGTATAATGTTTATTTCAATTCTCAAAATATCTAGTGAGTTATTAATTATGAGATTGCTCAACGTTAGTCCAATTTAACTCTTCTAGGTTTGTAACATTAATTCACTAACCAGCAAATGATCTTTTGGGATATTTATCCTAGCATACCATAGGACAGACCTACAATAAATTAACCGTAGTGATTAGCCTCCTTAATCTATGATTATATGCTTAGCAACAAGTACCATAAAACCCAACACAACATGAGACTATACAGGATTCTATAAAAACAAGGTTTGCGTCACGATAAACGTGTAATAGCTTAAATGAATTTTCCTACTCAGCGTAACTTCGTATTAAGTACATAATCCAATTATATCGTGCCAATATATATTTACTATCGATATCATATCCCGACCTTTTAAGATGATGTTTATACTGAAATCTGATATGTGTCTGGAGCTACTCGTACTTCGTAGATAGAGCTGAGATTGGAAGACCTAGATTTCTGTCTACGCTAAAAATAATCGTTTGTCAATAATTCTTTCTAAGATATGAATCGTTTCTTCTACAAACATCGATTATTTAATAATGCTTGCCTCTTTGGGAAGACGTGACGTTAATTTACAATAAATATCATATTATATCAAGTACAAGCATGACATTAAAATCAGAGGTAAGTTTCTTTGACCAAAATACCATAGAAAATGGAGAATGCAATTAATGTACCTTTCCTTACATTCTTGCTTCAGAAATTCTTTTTATGTACTTTTTTTTTGTTTTATACGACGACGACACTAGCAGTTTCTCCTGTGTCATTGGTGCATTTAGAAACATACAAGTTCACAATATACAATACATGACATCCAGTTACGAAACAACAATTTGTGAATCATTTGATTGCCCAGCCACCGCGCCAACCGTGCAATAATATCTTATCTAAGAAGTACATTAATTGCGTATAAAACCGAAATTACAGGTACTATGTTCTAATAAATACAATTTCTCCTTTACAAAGACAGACAGTGTGATAAATATCTCACAGAAACCGATACTTTTGACCTCTCCACACAATATTAATGTTATTAGTTGGAGAAGCCAGGCGTTCTAGGGTAAAAGCAACGTTAGCTTTGATCTGACGCTTCCAATATCCGAGGATATTCTCAAGGGTTTCGCTGCCTCGGTAGAATGTAATAGAATTGATTTAGGTACAGAGGACGAGAAGTTAAACTAGACTATCCAGTTTAACTTGACCTAGGACTTATGTAATACATATGTGCAGTGGTGTGTCTACTTGTGGTGGATATTGAATAACACGTGTATTAATTTATTTAGATAAAATTGTTAACTTTTTAAATTGCATTTTTTATTCGTATAGCTTAGGTATTTGGCAAGTGGTTCGAAATAAAATAAAATATAAACTAGCCAAAAATTACTAACAATGACGTTTGGCGCGGTGGCTGGGCAACCGGCTGACGCGTAACGTGTAGCGGGTTCGATTTCCGCAAAGAGCAATTCTTTATATGATTCACAAATTGTTGTCCCGGGTCTGGGTGACATTATATATGTGAACTTGGATGTTTGTTAACGCACCTACGACACAGGAGAAAATCCTAGTGTGAGGTAACGTTTTTTAATAAAAGAAGTCTCAAGGTAATATTTTAAATCGCCTAAGATTTTCATTTAACGCAAGGAATTCCACCGTAATTATCAAGGAGCGCTTCATTACCATAATATCAGGCACAGGATGATTATTGCTGAACATAGGCCTTCCTCAATGACTTTCAGATCGGTAGATCTCTAAGAGTTCCCTACGAACATAAAATTACAGAACCAATTTTGTTGAAAGTAACAAATTTTGCACCAAAAATATTTCAGGAACTTGGGCAAACCTAATTAGATTGTACAAAAGCTAACCTATTAACGAAAAGAGAATAAATCAATTGGATCCCGTTTTTCCAAGTCAGTTTTAGGGAGTTTCCTAATTGAAAGATGTCGGATGCCTAACTAGAGTTTAACAAATTTTCTTTAATAGTCTTGTTGGTTACTTCATTAATTACTGTTTGGAATTTGGCAGCGTTTTGTTATTTGAGTATCTTTTTTGTATCGCACTACAAACAAGAACAAGCAAAAAAGATCGGTATGTTTGATGTTAATAGTCATCGTATTTAGTAACTACAAAAGTAATGCCAGTATTAAAAAAAAGTTTTAGAGAATTTATTGCATAGTAGGTGTAGTAACTGGTCGAATGGTGGCAACGTGTCGCCATTTCGATCCTTGTATGGAACAAATATTTGTGTGATCCAATAATTGCTTAACGCACCCACAACACACAAAACAAAATTCCATTGTGGGGCAACATAAAAAAAAAACAAAAAATATTTTTATTAAAATTCATTTATAAACATAACTTGACTATAACGTGACTATGTGGACGAATTTTTTGATGCTTTGTAAATACTAAACAATTTTTAGTTATCTTTTATTTTTAAACTTTTTAGTTTAGTTGTAAATATTTTGTTGTAAAAATTGATTTATAAAATACAAAGAATAACATAAAGAGTAAATATGGCATGATGTGTAAATATATACAAACTATTAGGTACAAATTATTCAAAAACTGTAGAAATGTATATGACCATTTATAATAATTTATATCGTACACTAATACTTCCTATTTGCATTACAACCTGCCCTAATTTAACTTTGTATGAACCCTAAACGCGTGCTTTGCGTCATTACGGCGCAAGTTGATAAATTAAGTTTTTTTATAAAGGCAATGCTTGCGTGAACTGATTGTGTTATATCAAAATTTGGAGTTAGTTACCACAAACACGCACACTTATGGGTACAAAGATTTGATGTATTTATTATGTATTATGTATTCAAGTGTGGTTTCCAAATGTTTTTGTTTATTTCAAGTGGTATAATCGATGAGAGAGTAGGCTCTTTATTTATTTTCATATCGTAGTAATAAAAAATGTTAAATTTGTTTTTTTTTGGGTGTGTTCATTATTAATTTTTGTTATGGCTCCATTTTTGTTAATTTAATTTTTTTATTGTTGCCCTACTCTAGGATTTTCTCCTGTGTCGTGGGTGCGTTTACAAATATACAAATTTACGTACATATGACACATTTGTAGATCCGAAACAACAACACGAACATGCAAAGAGTTGTTAGTAATGTCCAATAGTTTTCTGAACCGAATGCCTAGCAATGAATTCCAGTTGGATAAAACAATCGGAACTACTTTATCTAATGTTCTACTTTAAAGAAAGAACCTAGTAGTAATCCCAGCTTTTTAACAAATTAAAATATTTCCATTTATTAAGTTACCCATAAATACTAAATGGAGAAGGCTGCTCTACTATGCTAATGAGTTTAAGAGCTGATCTGGTTATCTGTTCTGATTAAAATAGAGTACCTTTACTACGCTACTGTTACTTGTCTATTTTTTTTCTCTGCACCAAGGTTTTTTACACAGCAAAAGCTTTTCCTTGGATTATACTAGATTTTTTTTTAATTCGGAATTTTTATTTGGTTGGAAATATCATGCGAGGAATTGCTATTATATTCATGTATTTATACCGAATTCGTACTATTTATGCGTAAGAATATATTAAACTTTAGTAATGAATTTCTGTAACTGTTCATTGGAAACAAATAAAGGGCTCTTGGGCTCTTAGCAGTGCTAGGTCCTCGTACGTATAAATTACACTGCTACCTAGTCAGGTAGGAGGGACCCATTTAAACCAATTTATCTTTCCTTGATTTATTAAGGGTCCCTCTAATTAAATGTACTCCAAAATATTAGTGAGACCTTCGTAAACGAATTATATGAACTTTGTAGAAGTTATGCCATTTAGAGCTGTAATTTTTTGATCATTAGATTTATAATCGCGTGCATGTTTGTGTTTGCAGTCCACGGTAATAAGGAAGTGGGTACGAGGTACGTGATAAATAGCGGTTTTTAAAATTTGTTTGTATGTTTGGGTTGAATTAGGTCAGCGTGTTGGTACTAATTAACCGCGGGAGGCTTGTGTTTACTGTTTAAGTAACAGAGGCAACACTTTCGTAATGAATATAATTATGCTTGCATTCAACTTTGTTTTTTCTAAAATTGAAAACATGGTAATAATATCTTATACTTACCAGT
The DNA here is from genome assembly GCF_023101765.2 of Spodoptera frugiperda. Classification (NCBI taxonomy): domain Eukaryota; kingdom Metazoa; phylum Arthropoda; class Insecta; order Lepidoptera; family Noctuidae; genus Spodoptera; species Spodoptera frugiperda. The sequence continues at coordinate 11,232,339 of NC_064214.1, read as the reverse complement.
GATAAGATCGTTTTTACAATGAATTGTGATTTGTCAGTCTTCAAAATACATAGTTAAGCGTTGAAATAATAAGCAGGAAGACAGGCACTATAAAATATTGTTGTAACCTGTGTTATTTCTAAAATTAATATAAGTATTTATTATACACGTATTCAAAAAAGTCTTTTTAACAGGAGACATTAGTGTCTATTGTAAATAATTAAGAGTTGAGGTATAAAAAGTTCAGATGGGGCCCAGTAGAGCTGATACCCGATCCGGAGCTGCGGACAACGTAATAGGTTACTAGGGCTCTGGCTTAAAGCAGGGGAAGGAACGGGGTAGTTTTTAGTTTGTAGGCAGAAGAATTCATTGGATGATTTTCCCGCTTCAAAAAAGTTATAAAAAGGTTTTCTTCGTATTTTACTAAAACCAAAACCTACATCATGTCTATTTATCACATTTACGATCGATAAATCAAAAAAGGCAATATATGTAGCCATATAATTATGAAAATTTGCGTAATGGTGCAGAAAGTGAACTGAAACGCGGAAAAAAGCTTTTAAGCCAGATAAACGAGGTGCGACAAATTACTCCGAAAGTAAATGTAGGTAAGAATTGAGCAATAAAAGTATTCGTATTTTAGGATAATTGTCCTTATATACTAGAGCATAGAGTTAATTATTCTTTATTTCTGAAGTCTTAGGCTTTTGGTAGCTTAGAAACCAACATTAACCGAGGTCACAATCTTTGCTCGGGATTTTGAGATTTTTCTCATATACCTAAGTATTAAATACTGAATGTACATTTTCGCCTATAAAGTAGCCTATCAAACGACAGTGGACTCCATTCCAGGCTCTGTATTATTGCATACAGTTAGTGACCGATAAATAACTACACGGTTGGCGTGGTGACTGGCGTACGAAGCAGGTCTTTGGGTATCCACAAATTTTACTTTCGGGTCTGAGTGTCATGTGTGAAATTGCATGTTTGTAACCGCATCCCGACACAGGAGAAAATCCTTAAGTTGGGCAACTAAAATTGTGTTTAAAAAATGCGACTTTAACACACGTGTAAATGTGCCTCCTTATTTTAAAGCGAGTAATATACCTAAATCGTTTCATAAGTTAAACAAATACTATGCTGAAAACCGCATCTAAATCGGTTCAGCCAATCTACACAGGTCAAACCAAGTCGTTTAAAAAAAAAACATTTTTATGAGACATCAGGAACACTTTTTAAAGACGACAATAATATATGCTTGCTACACATTTTAGAACGAGATATTCTATCTCTATTTCCAATTTTACAAAGATACGTACCTCACTACTTTCGGGAAGCACTCTCAAGTCCCACTTTGGAGTGAAGTATCGATTTGGATAGCCGTTTCTCAGAGGCCGAGCGAATTCAGTAAGGCGTTATGTATTTCATAGTAACTGCTTTACAACGAGCTTCGTTTCACCTGGTGCTTCGAATCTTCTCTTTTATATGTATCTATGTTCAATGTGCAAGACGTAATTTTATTTCTACTATTTTGGATTTCAACGTAATATAGTTCCAGATCTATATTACGTTGAAATCCGTCTTTGGGCGAATGGAGTATATTTGTTATGTTTAAGAGTGGAGGTTTTGTTGCTGATAATAACCAGTTTAATGATAATTTAAATGATGTGTTATAATCGATTCCCCAACAATCCTTAAATTCCTAACCCCAAAAGGCCGGCAACGCACTTGTAACGCCTCTGGTGTTTCGGGTATCCATGGGCGTCGGCGATTGCTTACCATCAGGTGATCCGCCTGCTCGTGTACCGGCTTATGCCATAAAAAAGGTTAGATAGTAACGCCAACAACACAGTAATTTCAGCAAACCTTAAGACCCGAGGTATTGATCCGGGTCTAGACAAAAACACCAGAATAAAGAAAAGGATTAGACATAACAAGTATTTATGATAAGTACACCTAATAAGGTCAGATGTTAATAGGTAAAAAGGTTTTAGCTATACAATATTTTCTTCTTAATATTACCGATCCGATAAGACTTTCGAACCTTCAAGAAAAGAGTGTATTCCTTTTTAAAAGGCTGGCAACGCACTTGTAACTCTTATGGTGTTGCGGGTGTCCATGGGCGGCGCTGATCGCTTACCATCAGGTGATCCATGTGCTCGTTTGCTCCATATGCCATGTAATACCTAACATATTATATTTTCATTGGCCTAAAAGTTTGGGTCAAACTTACGAGTACCTTTACTAAAAAAATCCGCAACATTTTTATTTCCAATATTTCAGTAAAAAAACATTTATTTTAACAACACAAAGTTTTTCCAACAAAATTAGACGTTATATAAAAGAAAAGTTTGTAAAAGTATATTTTCATTCTTCTCTCTACGTGAAGCAGTTTCAATACTCCCTATTTACTTGAACTTCGCAAAAGTCAATGACCGAGTTGTAATTTGATTGCTTTTTTATACTGTTTATGGCACTCTTAGCGTTGTATGTGAGCCTAGTAACTTTGTATGACGCAATAACAGTAAGGTTAACCTTCCCATAATAATAATAATATGATGTTAAATAAAATTTGGTGAGGGTGAATTGTCTTTATTTTATATTTATGTTAATGTTAGATAATTAGGTATTGTGATTACAGAATATATCAAGAGTAGATAAATTATATATTTTTTTGTAGTCCGTCTATTATTTGTGAAGGATGCATGCATTTGTCGAATGACGCGACGTTTTCAAGTCTTTAGCTGCTGACTGAAATCTTTTGAAGGCAAATTCTCCACTAACAATAAATGTGTTAAAGATCGGAAAAGACTAAGAGAAAAAACTACTCGTACAGAAATATAGCACCTATCATAATACTTTTCGGGCGAAAACCTCGCCTAAAATTAACATTAAACAGAGAGTAAACGATATCGCGCTTATTAACTTCCCTTCTTAGTATCCTTAGTAAACACCAGCCTTCTACTTTGATTATCTTAACGTAGGCTATTACACAAATTGGATAAGATAGAGAAAATTTGCATATTATTTCAAGCGAATGACAAGGAATGCGAGACCAAATATTATACAGAGGTGTAGAAACCAAAGTGTTTATGATAATCACCAGAAATATTTTTCTAGGGAAAACTATCCTACCGTTGCATAGGATTATTTTTTTGCTCAAGATTTTTTTCTTTTTCAAGGTCCTGTTTTACAGCCTAAATTTTAGGGTGTTTGAAGCTACCTGTAGCTGCAGACTACCTAGCGGGTTTACCGAGGCTCCGCCTTAAAGAGCAAAAGTAGGGACGGTGTGGTTTTTAGTCAGTAAAAGTCCGACACTCCCTCTTGCCTCGCCTTAGGCGGGAGAAGTCATTGGATGATTTTCCCCTCTTAAAAAAAAATATTGACGTAAAATTATGTTTGCTTTTCAACTAAATTAATTATCGCTTGTTGGTCGAACAGCTGTAAGCGCAACTTCCAGCTGCAATTTTAAAATCTAAAGTTAATTTCAGGCACAACTCTGATTTATCAGTTTCTTAAAAGTAGGTACTTTTATTGCTTTATCATAATCATTACAAAGTTGTATTTTGTTACTATTGATGAGCTATAAACCAATTGTAAAACATGATCCACAACAAACTTGATAACGAAACTGACTCGATCGAGTCAGAAATATCATAGTAAACAGTAAAGTCAACAAAATTTAAACTCTAATAACACGAAACCACATAACAACAAAACAAAAATAACGCAACCACATTACGCTACTGAAAGCAGAAACCTTCCAACGACGAACGATTAGGGCAACAGACCCAAACGGCGGCCTGATAAGGTATCGCCGCAAATTCGCCCACAACATTCCCACTTTAGGACGTCAAAACATTTCACTTCCGCGCCATTATGGACTCCTGGTACACCTATCTGTACTCCGCAGAAATCTGAGAGGAAATGTGGAAAATGTCAGTTCCATATTTTTCAATTTTTATTACATTATGGCGTTGGAAGTAAGCTGAAAAGTCCTTGCAAGATGGTATGTTGCATGGTTTAGTTAGATGATATATTATGAGGCTAACAAGTTAAGTAAATATGCCTTTACCACAATGTTTGAAAAAAAGAAGTGCTACTATTAAATACTGACAATGTTTTATATTTATCACAAGAGCGTCAAGAAAAATGTAAATCCTAAAGAAGAAAAGATTTTTGCATATTTTAAACTACAATAATAACTCAGCTGTTAATTTAAAGACATTGGAGAAAAAGTGTCCTGTAAAAGGGGCAACTTTTGCAAAAGAAAGCGAGCGCGTGAAAGTTTCGAGACGTCATTAGTCATTAGATCGGGAAAAGAAGGTGCGGTAAAACCGCGTGCGCATGTTAATAACCGTTTCAATTGATAGTATAGGTAGATTAAATAGATTAATGTAAGTTAAAATTGTAAACCTGATTAAAAAGTGCAAGAGAATTTTCTCCGATATCTTAACTTTTAATTTTAAAAACAACCGCGTGGAAATTCCATCTCGCGATAAATATGTTACACAGCAGCCTCATCCTATCAGCAGTCTGACCACTACACCAGTTTCCCAACGACCAACCGACCTACAAAAGGACCCGTGCCCTACAAAATAAATCAAAATATCCTGTTGCACTTTTTTTGGATGCACCGATAACGATTTTGCGCGCCGGTTTTCTGCGCACCTGCGACCGGCGCTATAGAGGGCGGGCTAGAATCGCAGATAGCTAGTTGGCTGCGCGACGCAGGGCACCGCGTACACGACCCTTAATTACCGAGTCCCGGTGCAACAGGAGTCGGCCGAACCCAAGTCTTAAGGGAACCTGTTGAACCATGGAGTTCCTAATACGGTGGTTGAAGTATACCGTGATCTTTATCTTCGCTGTACTAATAAAACTTTGCATCAACATTGCTATTGGACGATGGTCGAAGCAGATATTTCGCTTTGTTTTCGCGATACTGATCAGGCTTTGTATCAGGAAGACTTTTGGACGGTGGCTAAGGCGTATTACGCGCTCTTTATTCACAAAAAAGGTAAATATACAAATACGTCTGTATGCACTATTGAATGAACCGCTCGCGTGCGCCCAGCTTGCTAGCCCGGGCAGATGCTTCGTTGGTCGAGAGGTCTAAAGAGCGACTATGGAGTGTGCGTTCTCAGATTCGAATCCTAGGTCGCATAACTAACGGGGTAGGCAGAGATGCATATATTTACTGTAACATTTGTTTTTTCGGTATTTAATTCTGTGTTCGGAAATTGAGCTTGCAACCCGTCAATCAACGAGGCCTTTACACCGCGCGATTGCATCGCGCGATCTTCTATAACGCTCATAATGTAATCATTTAATGTCTGTATGATCGCGAGCCTTTAATTACTTAGGATTTTCTGATAATAATGATCTATTACGATCGATGTCTTTGTAAATCAAAAACTAATTAATGTATTAACCAAACGTGTTGTTATGAAAGGATACATGTGTAACATAGTATTTGATTTCACATTCTAGCACTACCTACAGAATATTCCCACAAAGCTATTAGTACTAACGTTACCCACAGAATATTCACTCATATATCCCTCACTGTCAGACCAGGTCAGAACAGTGGAAATTCAATTTATTTTCGGTCTGCACTGCGATTTCCCTACGGATGCGATTTTGTTTTAGAAACATGAAATCGAATTTAAAATAAACGTGCAACCAACTTTTTGCTGCTCGTACACAAGTTTTTTAATCTGTAACTTTTAGTCCTTTGCGAATACGTTATGGCGTAGCGGTCAATTTTGGAATTGGGATTGGAAATCTCGATTTGTTTTATTATAACTTTCCTAAAACATACTACAACCATTATTATATTATATATCGGCTTAATCACGTAGCTGTTTGACGAGGAACTTCACTAGTTTCGAGCCATGCTTTTGTTTAAGGAATTGAATGACTTTTCCCGCTTTGGGCAAAGCGAGAGGGAGTCAGACTCTTACTGACTAAAAACTACCCTGTTCCTACTCCTGCTTTTCGAGCCGGAGCCCCGGTAACCCCGCTAGATAGTTAGTAGCTCCAGATCAGGCCTACTGGGCCCCATCTTTGGTGTAATGCGCGCGCGGAACGCGACGCGCTGCACGCACAGGTCTGGTTCTATTCGGGCGGCGAACTACCCTTGCTCGTCCACAGACACGCACTTACACTTGTTATTTAACACTGGTAACCGACGCTTAGCGGAGGATTTACCTTAAACAGTTTTCTTTCGGCTGTTAAAGCTTTAAAATAATAATGGAAACAATTTTAACATAACTTTATTGGTTCTATATCTGAGAAAAATAGAAGCATTGATGTTTTAAACAAACAGAGCTAGGAATATGTGCTAAGCATTCAGATGCATTCGAACAGATTTATTCGAATACCGGTGATATTGTAAATTCCTGAACTAGATATATTTGCATCGCAAAAATATGTTAACATTTTAAAAGTGATAGAGTGCTTTCATATTGAAAATTCTAGAGCAAATAACTGAATATTCTACAACCGGTATCGTATATGTTAGCAAATGCTTTGTGGAACTTTCTAGATAGTATGAAAGCAATATCGACCATCGCTGGTGATAAATACTGTAGCATATAAGTTTTTAAGCAGTGCAAAAGAATTTTAAGAAATTTTTCACAACTTGCTAAACTATATTAAAACTCTTTGTACATGTTTGCTTTATGTTTAAAGTAATCGAAACAGAAGCGCGTTCGGCGCTCTGATTTGTTTGTTTATTCGAACCGGCCAATAAACACCCTGAGAACGAGTTTGCTTTACGTTTAAAGAAATCGAAACGAGAACGAATTCGGCGTTCTGATTGGCCGCCTCGAATAAACCAACCAATCAGAGTGCCGAACGCGCTCTCGTTTCGCTTACTTTAAACGTAAAGCAAACTCATACTAAAGGTACAGAACTTTTGTACATGTGTGTGGACTATATACCTTAGTATTAAAAAATTAAGACAATTATAAATAAATATTTCGTTCTATGTTTTTCATTTCCAATTTTTCCTCTTTGCAGTACACATGTCTTCACGAGAACCTGTTCCACTATCTATGTGAGGAGAACAACGGTGCCGTCACCCTACCAGCTGCGAGAGGCGACGATGCTTGGAAGGTCTACTTCAATGAAATCCCTGAAGAAATCGTCGACGAATTCGCTATGAGATACGGCATAGAAGCCATCTATCAGGCCATGACGTAAGTTTTCATTTAAAATGAAAGAACAACTTCACATTTTATCTACAGAGAAACAAGCATCGTTGATGGACAAACGTTGCTTTTTTCAACAGATGTAAACCCATATTTCGTGCCATTGTGATACCAAAATCATCTGTAGTACGTAAAAAACAACACTTCAAATAATAATACAACATGTGCATAATGATAAAACTAAAAACTGGTCTTAAAAATCTTTAACAAATTCTATAAAACTTAACATAAAAAATATTTAATACTTTTTTATATAATATAAATTAATCTCCACGGACTCGAGTCCGTGCCCTTGTTATACAACATATACTTAAATCTAAATACTTAATTGTCCTGACCTCTTTCTTTTTTAAATTTTAATGAAAGAAAAAGCCTTCTATCATTATTAATTGGTATTCTTCTTCATCTCCAGCCACTTCCACTGCCTCTCCACGAAGTACTTGTGTGCTGGAGTACCAGCGGTGATGTCCACGTTGCTGGCCAACATCAATGCTTACTATGCCCACACCACCGCGTCTTCTGCAGTGTCAGCGTCGGACCGATTCGCTGCTTCTAACTTTGGAGTAAGTACAAATTAAATAAAAATACAGAATTCGTTTGAAATGTAAAAATTAACTGCCGTACTCAGAGACATTTAACAATTACTTAAACTATTCCTTAGTAACGATGTTGTTCCAAAAACAATAAAATTGCTAAGAACTGGGTAAAGTAATCATTAAATGATTCTGAGTACGAAGGTAGAAAAGTAGCCTATGTATAATTCCAGACCATAATCAATCCCTATTCCATTTTTTATCCTGATACTTTCAGTAATAATTGGGTGAATGTAGTTTAGCAAACATCCGTACTCACAAACTCTTGCATTTATAATATTAGTAGGATTATCAACTAACGTGATTTAATAAGACAAGTAAATTGTACGATTAAATATTTATCAACAGTAGGAACAATTGTACTTAATTATTACAATAAAGGATAACATACTAATATTCTATATTTTTTCAACAGAAAGAGAAGTTCGTGAAATTACTGGATCAGCTCCACAACTCGTTGAGGATCGACCTGTCGATGTATAGGAACAACTTCCCGGCGTCCAGTGCTGAGAAGCTCATGGACCTGAAGTCTACAGTCGACTTGCTTACCAGCATCACGTTCTTTAGAATGAAGGTAAGTTGTGAATTGAATTTATAATACACGGTGAATAAAATGAGATAGAGGTTCATGTAGACCGTATTTTAACACAATATCTCAAATAATAATTAGGAGGTATCTAAAACTTGATGCAAAAGTCGAAATATTTTTATTCAGGGTCAAAAAACAAGAACATTTTTTTAAGTGAATTAAATCAAATCACTTTAATGCATCCATGGTGTACAGTATGGTCTACAATTTTAATACAGTAATAAGTCCCATCTATGAGCCCATTCGGGTACCGCAAAAGTACTTAATCTACTTACATAATAATAAGTAATATCGTTTTAAATAGTATTACATTACATCATCAATCATTAGTATATTTCTAGAGAAACATTTACCTTGAATTACAGCAAAAAGCATTGTTTCCTAGTGCGTGCTTAGAGAACAATCTTTTGTATCCATCATAAAAGATTTAGTATCTTTCTTTATACAAAAAAAAAAAGATAAATGAAAGCTTTAATACATCGCAATGAAGATTTGTTTGTAGTTAATCATGTTACTATTTTTTCTGTTCTAGGTTCAAGAGCTAAGTAGTCCGCCCCGCGCCAGCACTGTGGTCAAAGACTGTGTGAAGGCATGCCTTAGATCAACATATCAGTTTCTATTCGAGAATTGTTACGAGCTATACAACAGGGAGTTCCAGGTAAAGCCATAAATAATGATAATTAAGTCATAAAAAATATACTCAAACACAGCAATGTACACCCATTTTTCACCATTTGTGATATAAGTCCCATGTAATAGGGGGTGGCCCTATTGTCATATTCTGGGCATAAATCCAGACTCCGTACTACTACAGAGAAAATTTCTTAAAACTGAACTGAACTGAAAAGCGCAGTAATGCTTTGCCCGACCCGGAGTCAAACTCGAGACCCTTTGTATAAAGTCAAAACACAAAATGGCACACTCCTAAAACAATCTATTTTACAGGTGGATCCAAATGAAGCGAAGCGTGATCCTGCAGACCACGGTCCTCAGCTGGAGTCTGTGGATTTCTGGCACAAACTGATTGCTCTCATCGTATCTGTGATAGAGGAAGATAGGAATAGTTACGCGCCTGTTCTCAACCAGTTCCCTCAAGAATTGAATATTGGTCAGGTATGTATGGACTTTGAAAAGGATTGGCCACAGAAAGCTCTGCATAGAGACGAGTGGAAGGAGGGTAGGGAGGCCTTTGCCCTGCAGTTGGATGACCATGGCTGAAAATAAATAAATAATGTATGGACTTCAGTACCTATGTTCTTTAGTCAGTCATGGTAAAAAAACGGTCAAAGTATCTCATATAGCCATTTTTAAAATGGAAATCCTTAGATTGACAAATGTCCATGATCGCACCTTCATCACTAACAAAAGATGAAAATAATCCTAAAGAAACTCCACTTTATATTGATCCTTTTAAATCATAAGTCTGACAATCTGACAAGAGTGGCAATCCATGTTTAAAACTTCCCCGCTCGAAAAAGATATCTTTACCCACCAGTGGATTAGTAACTGATTGATTCATTTATTTATTTGCCTTACAGCTATCAGCGGCGACGATGTGGTCCTTATTCGCTGTAGACATGAAGTATGCCTTGGAAGAACATGAACAACATCGGCTTTGCAAGTCTTCGGCTTACATGAACTTGCACTTCAAGGTGAGTTTTATGACCCTTATCTTATACTTATACTTCAAAAAATCTACTTTTAAAAGGCTTAGCTATTATTGATAGTTGGAAGTCCGAAACACTTGAAATTAATTGATAAACTTCATGTTAATCTTCTTGCTGAATGTTTTAAATGTCATTACTCTATCTTTTTGTCATGATATCGTTTCGATCGTTTGATAACTTCTTCAACAGGTAAAATGGCTTCACACAAACTACGTAAAAGACGTGCCGCCATACTGTGGAGCTGTGCCAGAGTACCCGGCGTGGTTTGAACCATTCGTGATGCAGTGGCTCAACGAGAACGATGACGTCTCTTTAGAATATCTCAACGGAGCATTCAACAGGGATAAGAAAGATGGGGTAAGTTAACACATAGTAAACAGGCATTAAGAATATATTAAGTTCAAGTTATTCATCAATTAGAGCATTAGCATTTTTATATGCCTCTGTATCTTGAATACTAATTTCATACATCCTCTATCTGCAATGAGTTATGACCAAAACCTTGCTACTACTTTACTGAAACAGTTACAAAATAAAACATGATTTTATTTCAGTTCCAACAATCAAGCGAGCACGCCCTATTCAGTTGCTCAGTGGTAGACGTCTTCACCCAACTAACGCAATGCTTCGACGTGGTCTCCAAACTCGAGTGCCCAGACCCTGAAATCTGGAAGCGATACATGAAGAGATTCGCCAAGACCATCGTCAAGGTCCTTGTGGCTTACGCCGACATCGTGAAGAAGGAGTTCCCCGAACACCTTAAGGAGGAACGAGTGGTACGTTAAATTTAATGACAGTCAGTCAGCCTTACATGTCTAATTCAAAATTCATAGAAATTGAAAAGGAGTAGACAATTCAAAGGACTTCGGGACAACTGAAACAAAGGCATACTACTTGTGACCATGATCAGTTTAACAATACCCCCATTACCTCCTCTTCCCAATCTTCCCAACCCCGATTCCCCAACAATCCTTAATTTCCTAACCCCCAAAAGACCGGTAACGCACTTGTAACGCCTCTGGTGTTTCGGATGTCCATGGGCGGCGGCGATTACTTACCATCAGGTGATCCGTCTGCTCATTTACCGGCTTATTACATAAAAAAGTGTTCTGAATGTCAAAATACAAAGTCAAGAATAAAATATGACTTTAATACAATATAATCCAAAACTCATACCACATTAATTATAAAGCAATAACAATAATATCCCATTACAGGCATGCATCTTGATGAACAACATCCAACAGTTGAGAGTACAATTGGAGAAGATGTTCGAGTCTATGGGAGGTCCCAAGCTGGAGCGAGACGCTGCTGACATCCTGAAGGATCTGCAGAATAGACTCAACGGGACGTTAGATGATCTGGCGTCTATGTTTGCTAACAGGTAAAATGGGTAATAGGGTTAGAACCTAATTTCAGTGAACTGGAGATAGAATGACCTAGAGTCTTTACCTTAACTGACAAAAGCCTCGTATTCATTTAGCAACATTTGACTCGCATTTTTTATACGACAAAAAATTATGCGTCTTTAATATTTTTACTGTTACTGACGGACAGTGAACTGGAAATAGAATGACCTAGTGACTTTACCCTAACTGACCAAAGTCTTGTATTTACTTAGCAACATTTTACTTGCAATTGTTGCTCAATATTATTGTTGCGTAGCTTTGTAGAAAATGTCAAGTGTCACATGTTGCCTCTAAAAATAGTCTAGTATAATCACTTAATAAACTTCAAACAGTTAATAAGATTACGTATTCCGAATAAAACGTTGAACGTAATATTTATTTATATTTCTATTTTAGCTTGGAGACTCGAATCACAGCCAGTGTGAAGGAGCTAGGAGAACTACTGCAAAAGGTTGGAGGCGGTGCAGCACCTGGTCAACAACAGCCTCCCGTTCACCACGAGGCTGATGAAGTGCTACGACCACTCATGGATATTTTGGTAAGAAAACTATAGTATTAGAAAAAAAATATATAGTATTTTTAGTATGGGACAAGCCCGCCACAACCTCCCATACCGTAAGCCAGGATCTACAGTAGATACAACCATGAAAACACCGGAACACTGGAGTCCGGTGCGTCCCAGGGATATGAATGACTGTCTTGGATCCCGCAACGAAATAAATCAGAAGATATTATTAGAGGAGAATTATTAGTATTGCGTATGAAAACGACTGAAAATTTGTTACAGAAATGTAGAAAGGACCTAAAATGCAACCTTGCGGCATTCCACTTTACTAGTGCCAATAGTTCTAATAAAATATTTGATTACTAACTGATTTTCTGTTTGTGCATCCAGGATGGCTCTCTCACAATGTACGCGGAATCCTGTGAAAAGACTGTTCTTAAACGACTACTAAAGGAATTGTGGAAGATTGTGATGAAGATATTAGAAAAGACTGTTGTGCTCCCGCCTATGACTGATAAGACGGTAAAATTTCGTATACTACTATATTCAATTTTGAATTATATTTAAGTCTACTATTCATGTCCATATAAACCCAAACGCTCGTTGATAATAATAGCAAAATAGAAAAATGAAAGTTTTACTCCAGAAACCAATACTAATATACTTATCTCTCTTGATATAGATGATGTTGAAGAATTTGACGAACAACGCTAAGAACTTGGCAGCGAATGCAAAGATCGAGGACATGACACAGTTGTTCAAGAGCACTGTGGGCAAGCAGGACGTCAAGCATGCACTGTCTGGCGTCATGGACATCTCGAAAGAGGTAAGTCATCTAAAAGATACAAAAATAATAACATTATTTTTAAAATGTCCTAAGAGAGCATTCATGTTTATGCTTAATTCGCTGTTCCAGTGATATAGTGAAATACCTTGACTCTGTCTGTTATGTTCCAGAATCACACAAGTCATTTAAACCCATAAAACGAGAATTGACTTTTAATGCAAATCCCATTATTAACGTCTATCATCTTTTTCCATAGCATCTGTCAGCTGAGAAGAGTTTGACACCAAAGCAGTGTGGAGTTCTGGACGCGGCTTTGGACACCATCAAGCTATACTTCCACGCAGGAGGCAATGGACTCAAGAAGGCCTTCTTAGAGAAGAGTCCAGAGCTGCAATCCTTGAGATATGCTCTCAGCTTGTACACACAAACTACTGATACGCTCATCAGGACCTTTGTTAGCTGTCAGCAGAATCAAGGTAATAGAATTAAATAACTTAGACTTACATTAACTTATTTTGAACCCTATAGACACTCTTCGTTCTTCTTTTTCTCCTTTCGAGTCCTTTTGCGATCAATTTCTTTAAATAAAATTAAAAATTCTTCAGCAGTCAGCATACAATTAAAAAAAGACATACTATTATATAGCTCAATAGTATGTAGTTTTTTTAAACTATTCTTTCTACCTTTCCATTGTTCTGCTACATTTTAATGTTCTGATTTCTTGAGACGCTGCAGTCGTGGAAGAGGGAAGCGTGGGTGAGGTGTCACTCCAAGTGGATCTTTTCACGCATCCCAACACTGGAGAACATAAGATCACGGTGAAAGGTAAGAGAGACACCTAATTGAAGATTTAAGAGTGGTTAATAAGGATTTCTTTACTGTTTTTCGATAATAATCTTGTTCATAAGTTAGACGAGATACTAATTATTCCACAATGTCGCTTACAGTGGTAGCAGCCAACGATCTGAAGTGGGTGATCCAAAGCGGTATGTTCCGTCCGTTCATCGAGGTTAATCTGATCGGTCCACACCTCGCGGAGAAGAAGAGGAAATTCGCCACCAAGTCCAAGAGTAACAATTGGAGTCCCAAGTTTAATGAGACTTTCCACTTGTAAGTATATTTCCAATTTGCTAATAATTTTTGGAATAGTTGTTTCAACGTTTTGGGAGACCTTCGTCCATTTACGAACTTTAAGTGGAGGAGAGCTATGTTTCGACACGAATGGGCTGGCTCGACCGAAGTAATACCACGGCCTCACAGAAAACCGGCGTCGAACGACGCTTGTGTTATGTTTCGTTATATGAGTGAGGTTACCGGAGGCCAATTCCAATCCAGAAAAAGATTCCGAACAACCCTTAAATTCCCAACCTCCAAAAGGCCGGCAACGCACTTGTAACGCCTCTGTTGTTTCGGGTGTCCATGAGCGGCGGTGATTGCTTACCATCAAATGATCCGTATACTCGTTTAGCGGCTTATAACATTTAAAAAAATACTATTCGTGGAAGACTTACTTACATCTGCCACTTAAACAATGTTTTGCTGGGACATAATTATTGATGGTATGTCTACAATTTTCAGCATGGTGAGCAACACGGAGCAGCTGGACCTGTTCGAGCTGCACGTGTGTGTTCGTGACTACTGCTTCGCACGCGAGGACAGGCTGGTCGGCGTCGCTATCATGCGAATGACCGAAATCGTTGAACAGGTATTGTGATTTCCTATTTTCCTTTTAACGTTGATATGTCTGCGTTTGGCCACCAACCCGCTTACTGTCAGGATGGCGAAGCGAAGATGTGGCCGAGGATGGAGTACACAGATTTAGAAAGTACCTATTTACTCTGACCTTGAAAAGACCCGGATTGTATTTCCTAGAATATGTTGATTGTTTATGATATCGCATTGACATCAAGAGATTTAAGATAATCAGTTATTCAACGTTTCTTAATAAATTTCCAGGGTGCCATCGCGTGCTGGCTGCCTCTAGGCACCCGAATCAAAATGGACGAGACTGGCTGGACGATACTAAGAATACTTTCTCAAAGGCACAATGATGAAGTCGCTCGGGAGTTCGTCAAGCTCAAGTCTGAAATGAGGACTGAGGCACCAGCTGGTGCGCCAGGCCCAGCGTGAACCACTTAATCAAAATCCCACGTGCCACAACATTCTACACAACCTACCAACTCCAAGACTGCGACTGGACTGATTGATCCGGTTGTGATGTCCCTTAGTATTTCAAAACAGTTTAATGTGCGCAAACGAGACAGAATCATGTTCTGCACGATGCGTACGAAAGAGACGAAGCCACTGCAACGGAGTTTGGAAGTGACATCGGCGCTCTGGCGGCTCCCGGTCAGTGCTCGTTCGTTTTGTTTCGTACAATCTCGACGGAGATGTGTTTTGTAAATAAAATTTATCTTTGTTAAGTTACGCGGATAGTAGAATATTTTGCACAAATTCGTAAACATTAGCCGAAAAGACTGACCGTAGGCGGCCGGGCGCCGCGGCGGACGCGACTTAGGCATCCAGCTACATACACTTTCCTATCCAAGAGACACTTTTAACTTCCATTATATGACGATAACAAAGCCCTTAGCGCTCCACAATTTTATTAACTTCGCTCTTTTAATTCTTTATTGCTCAGTCGCGAAGTGTTCTTTCCTAAATCAGACAGCCCAACTTCTCTCGCTGGGTACCTAAATTCGCGAACGCATCGTTGACCCACGATTTATGTAATAATATTTATATGGACCAAACTGTCGTAAATACGGATGAATTAATCCTTAAACATTAATATTAAAAATGCAACATAATTATTTATCTAATTAATCATCTACTCGTTATACGTGTACATGTACAGTAAGATATATGGCCTTATGTAAATTATTTCCTTTTATTGGTTTCAATGCTTCTGTCGAGTCGGTAATGTGTAAAAGTGTTGAGGATATTTCCTGAGTGCTAAGAGGTATGCGTTTATATTTTCCTTTCAGTAAATGCGTGGTGTATAGAATAATGCGAAGTTTATAAAGCATGTTCGTTTAGGTGATGAGTGTTATATAAAATGGAATTAATAATATAGTCATAGCCGTCGTTCGTTCTTGAAATCCTTTACGCGATGCTTTTTGACGTGTGTACTTAAATATAGAATTAGATATAAAGTTATCTTGAAGCATATATCTTTATTCCAACGCAACGTTTAATACTAATGGCTTCCGCGATAAATATAGTCAATCTACAGAGGAAATCGTGTGTTTTGATTTACTTTGTACGTCATATGAATCTGACAAAATAATATTGGTGTTGAAATATCTGTGTATTCTATGAATGTTATAGACTTGTCCGTTAAAATTAAATATATTAAATAAATGTTACCTCAAAAAGTATCGCGTAACATAATGGATAAAATGTGCGGTATATTGTCATCTTTAAAAAAATAATAATGATTATTTTACGTGTCCCGTTTTGAGTGACCTATATTATATGTATGTGATCCATTATATAAACAGATATGTATGTACATAACAATAAGTATATGTTAAATGTGTATATCACAGTATTTGCTATTACTTTAATAAGCTTGGCCTGTTTGAAGTATAATCTATAATCTCCAATATCTTTTTGTATATTATTGAAAATTGTGATATTGTTATAAAGATGACGTAACATCATAATTGTCGTGTCTATCTGTTTAATAAATCCGATGTTATAATTGTTAATAATAATAAATGTTATGTTACAAGCAAAAATATAACAGCGGTTAACATTTCACACCGTATTTGTTATAACATAGAAAATTTTATTTACGTTAGTCATACAACTATTTTATTGAATATTTTGTTGTTTATAATAAAAGTAAATACCTTCCATGTTAAGGCCCTAGTGCTCAAAAATAATTTGTTAAGGCTATATTACGGCGAATAACAATAACGGCTCGTTGATTTATTAACATAATAATTATTATAAAAAAATATAATAATAATAATAAAAAATATCACAGTCCAAAACTCAAAACACGTTTGAAAGTCGTCACATAAATAATAACATTTTAATAATGTGTACATTTTCAATAGCATTAATTAAATAATAATTATATTATTATAATGATTCTATTAAGTGCACCTCTGATAACTTTATTTTCTTATTCCATTCCTAAACTTTTATAAATAACGGATTTTCCTTTTTGTAACCTCTATTTTTGACAGTTGTATAGTTTTTAATGGAATTTTCTGAAATTTTTAATGTCCTTTAAGAATTCTACCAGTAAATAGATATTTGATGACGTTGAAAATGCACACGGTGTGTAGGTAGGCACATCACTAACCGACACGGGACATAGATTTTCTAAATCTTAGCATTTATCATGGATTACATATCTGTAGATAGAGAATGTGGTTTGTCTAGTCCAAATCTCAATAATATACAACGTGTAACAAAATACCCATATACATCAAGAAGCGCTGATGAATACAGGTTGAATAGAGTCTCTACACGAAGTTTCAGCTTAAAATACGTTTAAAAAAAAATTGGTACCAAATACTTGGTATCGCATGGTTCTTGATTTTAAATCATACAAACATGTCACAACACTACAGGGGTCACTCGCTAATATTACGAAACATTTATTCTGTCAATCTGATCGCCTAGTACCTGTCTACCTAATTTTGAATAACGCGGCGGCGCGATTTGAAAAATTCATAACTTGGTACCATGAAAAAATTAGTTTAAAAAACCCTTACCGTATCGTTTGTTATGTTATCTAGAAGCCGTGTACTTGATATGTATACCCCTTTTTGTTACACGTTGTATATTAATTAATTATATATTTACTCGTCTTATTATAATATATAGAAAAAAACTTTTATTTCTAATTTACATTTCCGAGTTGACTGAATCTGTATAACTATAGCGTAATAGAAAACAACAATAATTATTACAATATTTATTTTGTTATTTATTATCTCAAATAAATAATTGTAGTAATCTATTCAATGTATTAATGTGCGCAATAATAATTGAAATAAAACAATTGAATTAGATTTATAACATTCTTTGTCCACGATAAAATAGAAATATACAAGTTATACATAATATGTGCATTACTGCGTTGAATAGAGCTTTTCCAACTATATATTTTGGAAAAAACAGCGATGCCCACAAAAATGTTACATTATTGGTTCATTATGTTATGTTCAATTACAATTTCATTATTACAGAATCATTATTGGTCATACATTTGTAAATAGTTGCAACTCGAACGTAAAGGGAAGCTACTATATTGATGGGATCGTGTGATATCTACATAAACCAAAATATATCAGTATTACTTTTCGTGTACTTAATAAAAAAAAGATAATATTATAATGTAATAATGAAAAAAAAATCTGTAATCAATAACTGTTTATGAAGATACGACGATTCGAGCTAGTTTAAAAGAAAAGCGCACAGTATTCATTATATTCTCATCAAATAATATGATAACTAACAATTCGTATTGACTCAATAAACCTAATAAACATTACATTTGACAATACTTGGTAAATATTATTTTGTAAGTGTAATAATTATGTGATTGTCACGTTCATTGGCATCGGAAGTCTGTTACGCTCCAATTTTAGTATTAAAATATCACTAACATTGCATACATCTTTGTATAAATGCATATATGTAAATGTTACATGTTTAAACACATTATTGAATTTAGAATTTTTATGAAAAAATAAATAAATATCCGTATTTCAAATAAATTTTGTTTTGTATTTTTATTATTGCTGTCCAATGTTCATGTTCACTTGCTCGTGAACATTTTCTTTTACAAATAAAATATGTTTCGGGGATTTATTTATGATTGTGTAATTCATAAATCAGTTTTCAGGAATGTAGGAGTAACATGAATTCCTAGACAAAAACTGTGATTGCGACTTGGTAATAATGAAAGATTTACGTTCTTTTCGAAATATTAAAATCAAGTTTTGAGTAGCCTGATGCCAAGAACGGCTAAACTATACTCCATCCCAAACGCAGAGCGCGTTTGGCCCTCTCCTCTTTTTGATTACTTTGATCGTTTAAAGCAGTCTCATACTAACTGGCACTGACTTAAGGAATAAGATAAGGGTAAGGTAAGGTAAGGTAAGGTAATGTGGATTACATTATACATTATCTATACTTAAAGAAATACTTACGCATCTTTCCATAGGTCCTGGGGTAGCGGAAACTAAATATTGCCACCGACTACGATCTTTGTATACTTTTGTAGCTAACATAACATGCAACATGCATTTGGACTGGACATGTATAAGTATTGCATTGGTACTATTAGCATTTGATTTTGAATTAGTTGAATATAGAAATATTCAATATTTTAACATAAAAAATATAAACGTTCTTATAAGAAACTGTTTTGAAATAAATTGCAATAAACACTTTATAAATGGATCTTACCATCATCATAATATTTATTTATCGCAAAAATTTCCTTCACGTTTTCCGGACTTGCTTATAATAGGTTTACTAAAATAGAACTCGGATAAATATTTGGTTTAAATTAAGATGGCCGTATTGCATCAATGGACGCGTGGGCGACTGTTTGCTATCTCAGGGAACGTAACAAAATTATAAAGGTGATAATCGTTCATCATTTCGTCTTCTGTCTACGTACAATTTTTTATGACGCAGGTGTATTTGAAAATTTTACCTTATAATACCATACAGTACATTAATTGTTAATATTTCCGAAAAGATTTTACCACTTATACCACCCAAAAAATTCTCACCACTTATACCTATGTTACATAGTTTGCACAGTCGGTGCTACTGAACGACGGTCGGTGTTCATCGTGAGATCCAGAATTCAAGTACGTTGGAGTAACGATACTAAATACTGATGTGGTAAACAATTATATGGGTATAGGTGGTGATTAGGGGCTTTCAAGGCATTACAATGGGACTGACCCCTTTTTTAATTGGGGACAATCATTCAATTACTTATTCCGCCTTGAGGTGAGAGGGAGCCTAATACGTGAATAAAATAGATAATTTAGTAAGTCTGTCTATCGATAATACCATCTTCATCATGTATAAGCTGCAAGTCCACTGTTAAAAATAGGCCTCTACCGATGACTCCCAAATAATAATGTTATCAAAATAATAGTTGTATGATTCATTCATTCAAATATTGATATGACACAGGAGAAAATGCTGGCGTGGGGCAACGTTAACGAAATATAAGATGAAAATAAGTGACTCATTCTATCTTATCTCCATTGATGACCATTTTCGTATCTGCTGCCTATGTATGTCGTGAAGCCTACTCTTAATTTTGAATGATACGAGTAATTTGAGATTCCAATGACAATAACAAAAATATTATGATGAACGAACTAAAATAATTATTATGGTTTTCGGCTTACTCACGTAAGCCGAAAACCCAAGCCTAACAAACCTAACCCAAACCTAACCCAAACCTAACCCAAACCTAACCCAAACCTAACCCAAACCTAACCCAAACCTAACCCAAACCTAACCCAAACCTAACCCAAACCTAACCCAAACCTAACCCAAACCTAACCCAAACCTAACCCAAACCTAACCCAAACCTAACCCAAACCTAACCCAAACCTAACCCAAACCTAACCCAAACCTAACCCAAACCTAACCCAAACCTAACCCAAACCTAACCCAAACCTAACCCAAACCTAACCCAAACCTAACCCAAACCTAACCCAAACCTAACCCAAACCTAACCCAAACCTAACCCAAACCTAACCCAAACCTAACCCAAACCTAACCCAAACCTAACCCAAACCTAACCCAAACCTAACCCAAACCTAACCCAAACCTAACCCAAACCTAACCCAAACCTAACCCAAACCTAACCCAAACCTAACCCAAACCTAACCCAAACCTAAACCAAACCTAAACCAAACCTAACCCAAACCTAACCCAAACCTAACCCAAACCTAACCCAAACCTAACCCAAACCTAACCCAAACCTAACCCAAACCTAACCCAAACCTAACCCAAACCTAACCCAAACCTAACCCAAACCTAACCCAAACCTAACCCAAACCTAACCCAAACCTAACCCAAACCTAACCCAAACCTAACCCAAACCTAACCCAAACCTAACCCAAACCTAACCCAAACCTAACCCAAACCTAACCCAAACCTAACCCAAACCTAACCCAAACCTAACCCAAACCTAACCCAAACCTAACCCAAACCTAACCCAAACCTAACCCAAACCTAACCCAAACCTAACCCAAACCTAACCCAAACCTAACCCAAACCTAACCCAAACCTAACCCAAACCTAACCCAAACCTAACCCAAACCTAACCCAAACCTAACCCAAACCTAACCCAAACCTAACCCAAACCTAACCCAAACCTAACCCAAACCTAACCCAAACCTAACCCAAACCTAACCCAAACCTAACCCAAACCTAACCCAAACCTAACCCAAACCTAACCCAAACCTAACCCAAACCTAACCCAAACCTAACCTAAACCTCCACTCCGGCGCTGCCGGCCTCTGGTAGCCCCAGGCGTGCTAATCGTCGCAGACGGCTTGCTCCTTGGCTCGCGAGCCGCCTCGCTTCTACGCGCCTAGGCGTTTTAAATTACACTCTAGGGTAGGACAAACAAGACTACGTGGAGTCGCTAGTAGCAATTCGATTCTGACACAAACTTTTGTAGCAGAGCATATAAAAATTTTAACCAACTATTATTTAATTATTACAGAAACTGTAGCAAATTAGTTTGATCAGAATTATGGATGGGGCACTACAAGTTCACCACCACCATTTCCTAAATAAGTCAGTAAGCCTACTAACGTGCGTACTAACGATGCGAAGTCCAGATAAAGTGATTAATTTAATTTATTACACTGCCTAGTGAATTTGGCTTTTAGTATATATGATGACCAGTTATTATTTATAATATCTATTTCATAACTGTGACGGTAACAGATTATACAAATTCGAGATGGATGTTACTCATTCAACTCTCATTTTGATTAATCTACAGGAAGTGTGGGGGCAGATCATTCAAAAAATCTCGCGATCATTCCATTAATTTGTTTTTAACAATGATTCAAACCGACTGTAGTCAAAACAGCTGCTAATTTGACGCCAAGATATTCTAGTGTAGCATAATATATTTATCAGTTCTGATTTCTAAGAAAGGGTAGGTAGAATAGAATGTAGATACACCCACATTTTTCTGCAATTAGATTTTTTTGGATTCATGTAATAGAAGTCGATTATCCTTGTAGTCGTTCTATTTGTGTCTCATGTTACTATTCTCACACTATTATTTTATTCGTCGATCATCGAGCATCGAGTATTATGTCGGGTCTTTCTTTTTGAGCGGGGTAAAGTCATCCAATGAGATCTCCCCCCTAGGTTGAGGCGAGAAAGAGTGTTAGACTCTTACTGACTAAAACCACCCCGTTGCTATTCCTACTCTTCGAGCTGGAGCCCTATTAACCCGCTAGTTCGCGACCTACCCGTTCTCGCCGTGCGCATACCCGCACAAGATGTCGGGTCGGAAAGTAAGTAAAGTCTGTTTATTTTTTTCAAAAAGCATCAGCATATCAAATACAAGACGTTGTCTGCTCAACACAAACTTCTTTTTAAGGTTTCCAGATCAGTCAGTTAGAAGCGCCTTGAATCCAGCGAATCCCTGAAATTAAATAACATTAATTAAGAGAGAAATAATAATCGCATCATAAAACCGAGCCGCACTGAACTGCATTACAAAATTGAATGCAGTTGTTTCAAATGATAAATGGGAAATGAGATCGATTCGCACTTACTCATTACTTCATCTTTTGTAAATCATTTCACCTTTTATATTTGATTTCACATTTCAACACCCACAATAAATGTTAACAATAACAATTGTAAATGAAATTGTAAATGGCTACTCACATATGTGTCAGCCGATGTAAATAATACCTTAGTACATAAGGTTATTGTGTCGTTACCTTCTGTTCTTTTTGACTTTGAACTGAATATGCAAGAAGAGGTAATGACCCAAAACATTTTGAGGTTACCGGGGGCCCAATTACCCCCCCCCCCCTCCCATTCGTGGCAACGCAATTAAAACGCTTCTGGTGCTTCGGGTATCCACGGGCGGCGGTGATTGTTTACTATCAGGTAATCCGTTTAGTCGTTTATCAGCTAATTACATAAAAAAACTAATAATGGAAGATTTTATGTATATTAACCAATATAAGGAAATGTGCCCAGTGTATAGCAAATGGCTTACCCCACCCTATTACATGGGACTACATAATATAACTAGTAAATAATGTTATACAAAATTACAGTATACCGCTATTCAATATGTCCAATTACGTTTTCAAACTATTTGGGAACATAACAATGTCTATTTTATTGGACAAATAAACAATTTGTCTATCAACAAAGCACTGACCATCTGGAATTATCTTAATTGTATTGTAATTCTAAACATTTCAAGCAGGTACATTAAATGCAAGATTTATACGAATCCGTCAATGAAACAACAAAAACAGCTCACGAACATTAACTTATAGTAATCTACCTCCGCAAATTTATTTTCATCCATTCATTCGATCCGGATTGTCGATAAACTTTTGACGTTTAAAGACTTTTCCTTAAAAACGACGGTAGTTTCGGAGAATTTTCTCAATGACGTTCGTAACAATGTATGTCGGTATTTGAATATTTCCATGTATAACCCACACAGCTGATCTTACGGGCTATTTAGGTAGGAATCCGATCGGAACGCAGACTTACGAACGGGCTACGATTCGTGACGTCACCACAGCCAAGAGGGGGGAACTATTTAAAACGTCACCCATTCATAAACTCTTGATACTTCATTCGAAGACAGAACGCAGTCGCGTGCGCACGTTCCAATTTTCAAATACCGCGCTATTTTTAAAACCGTTACAAAAACAAAGTGTGTTGTTTTTTTGCTAATTCTTACACGGAGTGTTTTATTTGTGAAAATGAGCGGAAATTTCCTCACGATACCCGGAGATGATCCAGTTCAAAGGCGATCTAGGGTAAGGCTTCTTTACTTGTTGTTATGTAAACAAAGATCTTTCATGACATGTGTTTTTTTTATCAATAAAACGGAAGGTACTTTTATACACATTTGAATAATCTTATCGTTGCAAATCAATACTTTGATTTATCATTAGGTACTTTAGTTTTATTACTCATACATATATATTTTTGCCAGACATCTCCCTTTGAGAACAAGCGACACAACAATAGAATAAAAAATCGGCCATGACTGAGTAATTCCGGAACTTTTGGCAAAGGAAACGTGTCGCGTTGTGCCAAATGTTACTTCATCTAACTTTTCTCCATAATGTTAGACCTTCTTATCATCACATCATTAGTTTTGAAGGCAGGATGAAGGTCTGGGACAGAATGGACGACATTCCGAAACAGTTTTGTCATTTTCAACTCTAATTTTAGTGCAGTAGATTGCATTATTAGTTGGTTTTATTATTTATTTTATTGAGAACTAGCTGGCCCGACGAACTTCGTACCGCCTGAAACATGTTGTTCTCATTTTTTAAACTTTCCATTGACTTTCACAAATAATTCATAACCAAAATCGATCCAACCGTTCTCGAGTTTTAGCGAGACTAACGATTAGCACTTGATTATTATATATAGAAGAAGAAAGATGTGTCATTTACTCGTCGTTGTTTTAAAATATGTGATATCCGTGGTACTCCTAACTGTAAGGATTTATGTTTTCCAATAATCGAGTAAATAAAGCGTATAGAGTATAGACAAACAAACTTATATACTTATTTACAATATTAGTTAAGAAATAAATCGTTTAGGTACATAATTTAGATAATAGTTTCGAAGTCGATACTCATAAACGTGATCGCTCTAAGTGTCTATTCAATTCTCAAGTGCATCTTATCGATTTTCTAGTGTTAGTAATTAAACTCAATTTCCACTTCATATTCTCGTCCAATACAAAAGACGCGTAACAGAATTCACATGTTTCAAGCTTCCAAACGTCTGCAACTCCTGTAAGCCAGGATCTACATTAGATACAACCATGAAAACACCGGAACATTGAAGTCCGGCGCGTCTCAGGGACATGAATAACTGTCTTGGATCCTGCAACAAAATAAATTAGAAGATATTATTAGAGTAGAAAGAAAAAAAAACGATAGTTTTCACCTCACAGGAGATAGAATGATTGAAGCCTAAAGGCACAAAAGAGATTGCACAACTGGGAGAAGCCCATCCTTCAAGCACTACGGAAATTTGAATTAAAAGTAAATGGGTCCTATATGTGAGCTTAAACGCACTAAAATTTGTTCTAGATTTTTCAAGGTCCGTATAATAAACTACACCTGATGAGACAATTAAATTATCTAGTATGGTGTAACGTTCACAATTTTCTGTATACCTATAATATAAATATGTCAACAGTGATGATAATTTATTTTGTTCGCAATACATTCATAAAATAATGTCACTAGAGTACATTTTCCCGTGGAATGGGAGCAAAAGTGTTACGATAGGAATTTTTATAGCGAAACTATTGTCTTGGAAACCATTAAAATATCTTCCGTAAGACTTCGTTTTCGTGGGACTAGATACGACACATACCTACCTAAATACTTGTATGTATTGAACTAATATTTGTGAAGTTTGTGATATATAGGAAATAATACAACCACCTTACTTTAAACAAAAAAAAACATCGAATACATAATGGTATAATATTATATTTTAACTACACGGTTAGTGTTTGTGTTAAAGAATTAACTAGCACACAATGCATCGCGATTTTGATTCTCGCATGGAAATAATATTAGGGAACATTTCCTATCATTACTTACGCATTGATTCACCAATATTAATTGATTCGTCATATTTGTGATGACGGAACGATTGTTCGTAATTTTCCTTAATTATGTTATGTCTACGTACAAGATTCGTCATCATCATCGTCATTTCAACCACAAGACGTCCACTACTGAACATAGGCTTTTTCAATTAGCCAATAAAAAAAACAAAAGTCAAAATTATTTATTTCAAATAAACATAGAATGCACTTTTGAGCGTCAAAACAAATATTACAATATTTAAAAAAGAAACAAAATGTCTGTCTGTCGGTCAGTCCTCTAGTGAAGCTATTTGCTCGTTCCAAAGTGTAGATTGCTATGGAGAAGAACGAGGAAAAAACTCCATGTGTTACTCTTTTTTAATCAGGTTCACAATACAATGTTCGGTTTTAGAATAATGTATCACCAATATTATTCTGTGGTATTGACTGAATGAAGGACCATAAAATAATACAGTCTGGAGCTGACCAGTCCCAGTTGACGGCGCTCGTTCACGAACATGACACGTACACCAGCATAACATACCATCTTACTGTCGTACTCAGAGACATTTAATGATTACTTAAACTATTCCTTACTAACGATTTTGTTTGGAAAAGAGTCGCTATGGACTTGGTTAAGTAACCATTAAAATGACTCTGAGTACGGCGGTTAAAGTTATAAGAAATATTGGTACGATTGTGATTGTAAGCCAATTCCATGAAAACGTAGCGCGTGTAATAAGTAGGGTTGCCAGATGGCCGGGATTTCCGGGATTGTCCCGGAATATGGTGTGCTGTCCCGTGTCCAGTAATTTTACTTTACTGTCCCGGAATGAAAAAATACAATACTAAGGCTGCAAAAGTCAAACCAAACGTTGTAACGTGCTCGCATCGTCCAAAGTTTAAAATTAGTCCTTAAAGAGTTACTTGCAAAAGTTGAATTACATTTAATATTTTATTTATGAAAGTAATGGACAACATTTCTTTAAAAAAAACGGTTTTTTGTCAATCGAAAATTCCAGATACCTACTTAATTCCTTCTTTTACAGTTTAGACTCGGATGGGACACCAAAACTCAGATTGCGTTCGGGGCCCTAGAAATGTCCAGAAAATTATCAGTCTGAATCTATCAACCCTAGTAATAAGATGTATTATTTTCTTATAAATGTAGGGTATAAAGTATAAATAGTATCCACTTCCTAGCTATATCCATACAAGTTCACGATCGCATTCTCGTGCACATCACTGACACTTGTACGGAATCGCGGTCAAGAGCACGCTCTGTTGGTTCCGCAAACTGTGTGAACAGCACATCAAAGTATCTGCTCACTTTCATACATTTTCAACCTTATACATTTAGTATTAAAGCTGAAAATTGGTTAAAGGATTTACACTGTTTGTGGTAGCTTGATGTGCTGGTATATGTATGTCGTCGCATTTCCCGAGAACTTTATAGTTGTTTTGTGCGTTTATATTGTGTGACTGTGTTTTCTAAAGAATCAGACCTTGTTGTATATTATTTATAGGTTCACCTAAATACATTGTTAATTAGGTCTTATTTAATGGTGGCAAGACAAAATATAGTTATTTATACCTGGTTATCTAAGACACTGGGTTAATGGTATTCCATAAGTGATACCAATTTGCAGGTCCCTTGATGTCTTACTTAATAAGGTCTCACTGTACATTGTTCCACGTGTATTTAGGCCTATTTGTTGACAAAATATGAAATACAGTAATTACGGAAGCTGGACTCAAACCCACCTTTGATAATGATACTCTTTATGTGTGTAATATAATCTATATAATATACACAAAATGAACCCTAATTTTCTATAGAATATAAGGGTTTTTGATTTATTTGTTTTTGTTCATAATATTTGACCCTATCGCAGAAATAAAACTACGTAGATTCCTACTAGCAATCCGCCCTGGCTTCGTACGAATATTAATATTTCTCTACCATATTATACCCATAATCCTTCCTTTTGAATTGCTACGTAATTCTAAAGATATGCTAAGTATACAGACACACAGCGGCGAAAAGCGACTTAGTTTTATACTACGTAGTGATACTGTATCGTGGGTTAGACAGCACCCTATTTAATCTAGCGTTTAGAGCTAAGACAGCTGTCTAACCGAGGTAAATGGAATAGGGATGTCAATCAACAGAATTGATACTGACATATTACAAATTACATGAATGTCAATGTCAAGTTCGTACATTGACATTTTTGTTTCTCAATTCTAGTAGTGCTACCTCTTAGCCTATTAATACACTTATGATATCATTAAGAACTTAGTTATAATGTTAAAAATTTTCGGATTACGTAGCGGCTTTACCGGGGTTCTGGCTCGAAAAGTAGGAACGGGGTGGTTTTTAGCCTGTAAGAGTCTGACACTCCCTCTCGCCTCACCCAAGGCGGGAGAAGTCTTTAGATGATTTTATCCCCTCAAAAAAATGAATAGGTCAGAAAGAACAACATTTCCACGTGACGTTAAGACACAAAGTTGCAGTAAATTTAAGAGGGTATGTGTGTACCCACGATGTATTTAAAAAGCCTAACATCGATTTAAATAGTTTTTACTACAGCTACATCCGTTAGTATGACGCAAATGATAGATTTTTATGCCGATATACAAATAATTTCACTTGTAAATAAGCAGGTCTTGCGAACACTATTTTCTTAAAAAATACGTAAGGTATTTTATAATCGATTTGCTTACAGTGCAGTGATGAGCAGATTGATGAAATTTAATCTTGATGGAAATTGCTTGGTTCAAAACTGGTTAGTACCTATGTTCATAAGTGTCTTTCCTATATTTCCTACATTTCTTTAATTTGTGACACTAGTCACAATATCAGAAAAAAATGTTAGCTTAGGTAATAATTCGTCGCCAAGCCCGCAAAGAGGTGAACCTCAAATAAGAAATTGTATGAGGTTTGACGATTTATTAAAGAGACTTTTTACACTTTTCAGAGAAATTACTTATTTGCCTAGTTGACTGAATCTAAAAAAAGTTTTAAGTTGATACCTATGTTGTATAGTTTTATGTATACTTTTTAATCGATCACTAAACGCAATTTAGATCAAAACACACTTACCAAAACTGATCACCCGTCACCAGAAAGTGTAAATTAGACAAATTAATGTTCCCAACTTTTTTAGACGCGAAAATCGCACTGTTTCTTCTCATACAAACTAAAGCAATGAAGGATTCCATTCCATTTCCTTTCATTCAAATTACTAAACAAACTAAATTTTATTGAAATATAAACAACATAAGAAACGAGAGTGATGAACGTTTTGAAGTTCTAGCTTTTGTGAATCATCATACAACCATTGATTGGTTTTTTCAGCTGTTCTGCTTACGTCAATACGAGATGTTAGCTTGATAGTACAGTCAGTTGTTTATGTCTACAGTCTAGACGTTAACAGTGACGTTTCTATTCTATTCTCTTCAACTCGAGCCAAAAATAATAGGAATGCGTTCATTCACGACGTTTGTTTTAAATTACAGTTTGCAAATTGTCCGTTTAGATTTTTATGTTGAATTTCATTTTGTAATGTGTTATATGTACATATTTCCTAGCCATTTTCTTAGTCCTTACCTTAATCCTAACCAGGTTAAGAATAAAGTAACTATTCTCTGTGCTCGACAATTTACTGCCGGCCAAAATTATTACCGATCTCAGAATGATCCAAAATCTCTGGATCTTTTTTTTACAGAAACTTCAAGCAACTAAGGTCAAGGCAATCATGGACAATATATTATATGATTTTTTATTTATGTCGAAAATTCTAATTGTTTCGGGTGTAATTTTTAAATCTCATACCCCATTTTTCAATTTGTCAGTAACCTATTCGGCAAAACTTTATTTTCTATACTTACTAATAAGTACTTCTATTTTACTGAATACCTACTCTAATTAAAACTTTCAAGATCATAATAATATTACTTATTTTATTTAGTCGAACTCCGAAATCTATTATTTTCATAATCCAAAGTTTGTATATTAAAATAATGAATGCTTTTGTCTACGTGATAAGTTATGCTAATTTGGAGGTTTTGTGTCGTAATTGAATGAAAACTAAGACTTGTCTAGAAAGCACGGTTGTACCTAGATCGACCAGTGGGTGCCAGTATAAACTGACCTTTGCATACAGCGAAAGATCATACAAAGCCCGACCATCATAAATTGGTTTAGTATAGCTTGTTAAGTACATAAATACAAAATGTTTAAGACAGCTCTCACTCATAGCTTTGTTAGTCGAATTTAAACCGAATTTAAATATTATTTAGGGACTTTTAATGTTAGTTGGAAACTTTTAACTGGTTCAAGTATGAGAGCTAAACACTCTTTGGGTTATAAAGACAAGGAGAAATGGTAAACTGAAATTAGGTCACACACAGTCGACTTTCGTTAATTCAAAGTTCAAACCTCTTTATATTAATTTTCAGGAGGTGCCTTGAAAATCTCTTTATATTATTTCAACCTAAATCTATATTTTCATACAATTTTATACACTTGGTAATTCAAATGAAAAAATCAATTCTATGTAACCAAATGACTTGTTGATTCAAACTTATAGGCATCAAACTCTCAGAAAAGGAAAGAAAAAACTCAGAATTTGCAGAGGTTAGTACCGACATTTTGAGGTAAATTAAAATTTCGAACATTGAGTAATTCGAAATATTTGAAGAGTCCAGTTTCAAATTAACGAGAGTCGACTGTACCTAAAAATATTTTTTACAACATTTAATTTTGTGGTAAATAAAACATTGTTATTTATTGAAACTTAAGAAATATTTCGAGAGAACGTACTTCCTGGTATCTTTATAAGTTGAGGATATTATGTTGATTTACGGATCAGATAAGAATTGTTCAGATTCTCAGAAAAAATTTTGACTGGAAATGGTAAACAGATAAATAAGTAAAGTGAAAAGAAAAACAGATTATGGTTACTACAATTATTGTAATAATTATCGTGAGAAAACTAAATTAACTAAACAATCTCGATTTAGTCCTGTAAACATAAGGAGAAAAGTTCTCCTAGTTTCGAATGAGAAACAGAGGGGCTCTTCATCTGAGCAGCGTGCGCAGACGTACTGGCTAAACCGTGATTGTTTAATAAAGGACACTGTTTCATATCAATGCTGTTCTACTAATAGCTTAGGTACAACGTCACACCTTTTATCCCCGAAGGAGTAGGCGGAGGTGCACATTACGGCACATAATACCGGTATATTGTACACCGTAATAGGTTAGGTACCTCTTATTTAATGCCTCAAACCTGGGTAAGCACATACAAAAAGTTACATGTAACAAAATGAGGTCTTTCCAAAAACAAAATTTTCTGCATCAAAATTGTTGTTTACGAATGCATAATGCATCCGAATATTAAATGCGATCCGACATTCCATTTGTGACTCACCGGGAAGAGACGGTGTGTTTACATATATTATATGATATGACGTCACTAAACATTTGTTTCACCTCATTTCTCTTTGTTCTCCGATAATATAAAGTTTGAAATACAATTTTATTGGCGATCTAATTTTATGACTTGTTTTACGTCTTCTTTAAAATCACAAACGTTTCTTTAAAGCATAGAAGCTTCAAGCTTTACTTCCATCCCGATCGTATAGATGGTTTACAAGACAACTTAATAACTGCGTGTTTCTCTCAAAGTCAAAATCAAAGCATTTATTTTAATTAATCCTAAATTAGAAGGCTTTTGAAACGTCAAATTGAATTGTCCGTCGGTCTGTCTGTCAGTAAAGCTAGGTGCTCGTTTCAAAGTATAACTCCGAATTCGAAACGAGCATGAAACTCCATCGTTACTCTCGAAACCTTTTACCTCAAGTCACAAAGCAAAACTGTGGAATGAGCTGTCGCCGGCAGTATTTCCGAACCGATACGAGCTTCAAACATTCAAGAAAAGAACGCATTCCTTTTTAAAAAACCGGCACCACACCTATTTCTCCTCTGGTGTTACGGGTGTCCTTGGGCGGTGCTGATTGTTTCCCATTGGGCAAACCGTTTGTATCCGACCCTAAAATTAAATCAAAAAAAAAGTAAGTAAGTAGGGACCATCACCTTCAGCAAATTATGAAAGGTTGTGACAGTAACCCCATGCAAGATACTGCCTTACTGCTTTGATCTTGGAATACTGCCTTAAAGATCTCCTTAGGAATTGGTGAAACGGTTCACAGACCGAAATTATTAGTCTACGGTCTTCATATCACTACTGCCAAAAACGTGACGAGCTTCTTCCACCTCTTGAATTTTACATCCACTAATAAATATTTAACAACATAATAGAACAGCCGATTAGTTAAAATATGCGGTTAGCACATAACAAAACAATGGTTTTTATACTTTTTTATTAACGCAATAAAAACGGTTTTTGCTTGTACCTGGATCTGTGCCAAGAATTTATAGAAGACATTCGATGTTTCATACTATATCGCTCTAATTGTCACAAAGTGGTACAAGATTGATACACAGTTAGTGGAAATTATGAAGTGGGATCGGAAATATGTGTATTTATATTAGAATTAGAATGAAGATAAAATATAATTTTTATGTGTAATGTGTAAGTAGATCGATTTATCTTTCTTGGCCTTCCTTCAACTATGTCTGGTTCGACTGTATTGAGTTCTTAGCTTTGTCGTGGTCGCCCGCTTCTCATGCATGAGGATGCGGGTTCGAAACTTACCGACGGCAAAGTACGAATGTGACATATTCCGAGTTATATTATGTACCTTCTAAGATTATTCAGAAACCACTGACTAACGGGAAAGGAAATATTTGAAATTACCAACCCACATTGAGCAAGTGTGATGATTGCTGCTCAAACCTTCTCCGTGGTGTGAGAGGAGGCCTTTGGTCAGCAGTGGCCACTTACAGGCTGTTGATGTGTGAAAAACGTTCAGTATCTAATGCCACGTTTGGACCTTAGTTATGCCCTAAAACTACGACGTACTATAAAGTGACAGGCAATCTAATATGATTAAAAAATATTAAAAAGCACAATGATATTATTTAATAATCCAGGACCTAGACCTACAAAAATTCGTGTCAAGGAAACTCATTCCTATTTATTTTTGTCATTCGAACCAATTGATTACCTTATTCAAGATCAACCCTAATCATCTACTTAAACATATATAGTACCTACTTAGGCAATTTATGATGACGTATGTAATATATATTTATTCACATTAAGGTGATGGCAGACAAAGGGGTGTTATTCGATTACATTTCAAGTATAGGTACATTTTCGTGAATTGACGAGAATCGTCATAAATTAAAAATAATGTTTTCGGAAGTGAAGGTTTTTTAAAGATATAAGCTGGTAAGCGAGCTAACGGATCACCTGATGGTAAGCAATCGCCGCTGCCCATAGACACCCAAAACACCAGAGGCGTTACAAGTGCTTTACCGGCCTTTTAGGGGTTATAATAATTTAAGGTTTTCTTAGGAATCGAGGCGTGGGATTGGGAAGGGGGATAATTAGGCCTCCGGTATCTTCACTCGTATAACGAATTACAACGCAAGCTTTGTTACATGAAAGTTTTCTGGGAGGCCATGGTACTACTCCGGTCGAGCCAGCCCATTCGTGCCGATCTCCCACACTTATACAGTGAAATCAGTGAAGCGAATAAAATCTAGATCAGTGGTGAACTATTGTGAGAAGTCTATATTCGGAGGGAAAAGTTCCTCGTCTGCACAGATCTTACTTGAAAAATATATTACAAGGAAATAAGTTCCCAGAAATTGATACTGGTATATAAGTAACAATAAATTCGATTAACTTTGAACAAATTGACAATCAAATCACAATCTTTTGTAGAAAAAAATAACGTTTATTTTTCATTTATATTGTATAATATCTTTCTTTAGTTTTGTGGATTCCGTAGTTGAACTTTGATATTTGACTTTTTCATTATCAAAAATTTAATTAAGTATTATTTGTTTGTTTGTAGTTACACTTTCGGACTAACGAACAATTTCTAAATTGAAAATAAAATATTTTTTTACTGACGGTGATATGCGATTATTTTATTATTATAGTTAGTGTATCTCCTTAATACCTTCTACACTAAAATTCAAACAGATTCCGATCGTGTTAGTCATTATTTTGACATAAATAAAACATAAATAGAATCGTACACGAACTGTTGGCGGCGTCAAAACATACGCAAGCTTAACAAAGAAAATACATAACATCTGATCCAAGAAGTTATTAAATAAGACATAAATAATTGTGAATTGTTTATACATACAGCTAGACAGACATTTTTTACACGCTTACACACCCGTGGTATAGGAGAAAATCTTGTGCCGTGGGTGCGTTTACAAACATACAACTTCACATACACATAGCACCCAAACCCGATACAACAATTTGTGGATTACACAAAGGGTTGTTTCGTGCGGAAAACTCAGCCCAGGTCCAGCCACCGCGCCGAATTAATATTATGATCAAGGATATTACGTTACTTTTGAAACTTTCATCACAAATATGAATATTTTAATACAAGCACCTTGGGGTCGGTAACGAGTAGCTGTACAAGTAGTTGTACTAGTAACCGACCAGCACAAGTGTTGACTTGCGTTGTGTTTCGCAGTGTGAGTGAGGTTACCGGGGGCCCAATCACCCTCCATATCTGTTGCCCAAACCCCCAAAAGGCACGTGTAGCTCCTCTGTCGTTGTTAGATATTTTTTAAATGGCGCCGAGTGCTTACCATCTGGTAATTTTTGTTTCCCGTGAAATCCCATAAAAACATTTTTCCAGGAAAATCCCATAAAAAACACTTTGTATGGGATTTTCCTGAAATTTCTCCAATGTCATATTGTATAATATTATATGTCAAGGACATGTTTTCATTGATTATCGTTTTCAATAAAGAGAATCTATTTGATTTTTTTAGCCTTGACATGTTTAGTACCGCAATGATGATTTTCGTAATTTTTAGTTATGATAGCATGTAGCATACTAAAGTGATTATTTATATAGGCCGTAACGTGTGTCCTAAATAAATAATCCAATTAATTGTACAAGGTCACAAAATTGTGAAACATATATTAGTATTTGTATTCTAAAAACGGAAAGAACTCAAGGACGAATCTCCGGTCCCGGTGTAGACATTCGTTTGTTAATTAGAACATAGAAACCATTAGTGGTTTGAATTAGTTGTGTTAATATATTTTACGTCAATCAATTAAGAAATGTGTGTGTCTCTCTCTCTCTCTCTCTCTTTTTCTCTGTCTCTTTCCCATCTGTTCTCTTTTGAAAGCTCTCGCTTGCGCAAATGAAATGACTACACATGAAAATTTATTTAACAGTTTCATCATACCTTCTGAGTATACAAACAACCACTTACATCAATGACTTTATTATTAATAAATCTTAAATATATCCTTTGGAATTTCCGTGTAATATCCAAGTACGTAGATATACGGAAGCATGAATCACAGACATAAATACGTCAAAACAGCAATCAGTCAGACGTAATGAGTGTTAGGTAACAGAGGTCGCAGGCGTCGCAGGCGCATAGCCAATATCTATTCGCACTGTCATTCACCCGAACAATGACAAATTTTGACATTCCTGGGTTTTTCCGTCTGTGATTTAATACGAAAAATATTTTGTGTAGACTAAAACTGTGACATTAATATATTAAATTATAATGTTCAAGAAAACCAATTAAATTATAATGTACCGACGAGCATGCATGAAAAGACTGATGACTGTTGATGAAGCGAAAGAAGTATATAAGAACCGTGGCAATTGGCGTTCCATTGCCTCTGCCTACCCCCATGGGAGACAGGCGTGAGGTTATGTATGTATGTATGTTCAAGAAAAGTTCGAAGAGAACTTCCCGACAAGTGATTGTCAAGATAGCAGGGCATTAGCCCGTCAAGTGCAAACACCTGACCTGATACGAAGACCCTCTCTTTCCAATCTTAGAAACCACAACACACCGTTACTTATAGTGTGACTAATGTGGTTAAAGCTGTAACTATCAAGCTTGAGGATGAAAAATATTTGTTGGGATAAATCGGTAAACGAGTAGACGGATCACCTGATGGTAAGTAAGCAATCGCCGTCGCCCATGGACACCCAATACACCAGAATTGTTATAAGTGCGTTACCGGCCTTTTGGGGGTTAGGAATTTGAGGAGTTTTGGAGAATCTTGGATTGGGCTGGTAATTGGGCTTGCGGTAACCTCACTCACACGACGAAACTGCGCAACGTAGTTTCACGTTGGATTTCTGTGAGGCCATGGTATCACTCCATCGAGCTAGCACATTCGTGCCAAAGCATGGCTCTCCCACACTTAAACTGATAGTCTTTCCTTATTATTCGTACTATCAGCTAAGGTCGTTCCACTTCAGGGCAAAGGCCTCCCTACCCTCCTTCCACTCGTCTCTTCGTAAAGCTTCCTTTCGTCAATCCTTTTCATAGGCGTCAGGTTCATCCCTTCGGGGCCTACTTAGAAAAAAGTTGTACTTTAAAAATGTTCCTTTAAACTGCTTAGGGCTATACAGTCATTTTGTTATGTCTGTCAATCTATTTCACTTTTATTCTTGCAGACTACTTTATTTTTACTTAAGGTTATTTAAAACTATAACAAAGCCGGCATCAAACGGCTTTTTTTGATGAAGTGGTCTCATGAAAAGTTAAAAGACGTTTAACTAAAAAGTTTAACATCTCTTAATTTTATCTCGCACAGTTTCACAGCTGTGCTATTATATCTTCTTAGTATAGCTACATAGCACATCTCTGGCGGAAAAGTACCCTGAATATCTTATTGCAGCAATAATATCATCAGTGGGAAATTTGCGCTCTAATTTTAAAGGCAAATAAATATTTATAAAACCATTATACGCACTAATGTAACTCACAATAGATTTGAAACATCAATACTTTTGCATTGCTTACTGAACGAATTATATAATATTAATATGTCTATAATAAATACACACACGCCGTATATTTACATATACACATATTTTCACACCATTAAAACCAAAATTGGCATAGACCACGACCATCTGTACTTGCGTGAGTCACAGACTGCAGCTGCCGACTTTCTGTCAGATATAAATCTAAATGAATTTAATTAGCACACTGCATTCATTACTATGTAAATAACATTATTTCCGTGTATTTTGGACAGATATTTGATTTTCTGGTATATATAATATAATTTTGTTCTATATAGTTATGTGAGGTTAATAGTAAGGGTATACCTCTAAGAGCCATCAGACCAATGCACATGGGGCTCAGTAGGGCTGATGCCTTATCCGGAGCTGCGGACTACCTAGCTGGTTTACCAGGGTACCAGCTCGAAAAGCAAGAGTAGGAACAGGGTGGTTTTAGTCAGTACGAGTCTTACACCCCCTATCGCCTCGCCCAATGCGGGAGAAGGTATTGGATGATTTTCCCCTCTCAAAAAAGGCTAATAACAAAATACCAATTACTAACATAAAAACGTTTATCACAGTTTTTCAGCTTACCAAATATATTTTACGAGCTTTTTAAAACCAGGTTTTATTCCCAGCTTCCAAGATAAATTAGCTATTTTTTCACCATTTCTCATTCCAATTCTACTTTATGTATAAATTATTCCTGAATTGTCAGTTACAGATATCAACAAAAGATAAAATCAGTACTTCATAACTTTTCACTCCAGGAACGAACGCCAAGACTACAGCTACTCTTATAAACATAATTAGTTTTGATGGAAACTGTGAAATATATCAAGTCAGAACAAAAATTGCACGTATTTATTTAATGTTTTCGAAACAAACATTGTATCATTCGTTATCATACAAAGTTTTCGCAATCCAAATAATGGGATGAAACTTTTCAACTAGATGTTGATGGTAGTTTCCCAACTGTTAAAATGTGGTAAATATTTTTGCTGTAACTTGAAGATTTGTTGTTTTTGTTTTAAAACTCGTTTGCTCATTGTCTACTTAGCTGATCAAGTGATCACAAGTGCTTCTGCGTGAATGAGCAAAGGTTTTGGGTTTGTTCATAAAGACAGGTAAAAAGCTATGGTTTTAAAAAAATATCTCAATCTTATATTGGATCGGAAATAGCTTGGTGAAAATTGGGTAATGTACAAATTTATACCTGCTTCTGCCAAACCCTTCAAGGATTAAAAAGCGTGACGTTGTGCTTTGTAGTTTTAAAACAATTTTTTGTCTTCAACGTCAGTTTGTTTGTAAGAAGAACTAAGGATGTCAAATAATTTATGTTCGAAACAATTGAATGACACTGAGTTTAAACAACTGGGTTTTAAAAAATGAAAGGAATCATAAAGGAAGGAATTTGTTTTGATCTTCGTCTTTTATTTTTTTATTTGGTATTTTGAAACAACTTGATTTATTTAAGGTTGGTCATAATCTCATATCAATAATAAATGTAGGCTTGGAATCACATAAATTAATAAAGTTAATCGGAAAGCACTGCTGTCAGATTTCTGTCAAATATCGAATCACACATGAGTGTGGGAGAGCTATGCTTCGGCACGAATAGGCTGGCTTAGCCGGAATTATACCATAGCCTTTCAGAAAACCAACGTGCATGAGTGAGGTTACCGCGGAGGCACGATATTGCCCTTTTTCCAATCTCCCCAACAACTCTTAAAATACCTAACCCCCAAAAGGCCGGCAACTCGTTTATTACACCTCTCGTGTTTCGTGTAGACAGAAATTGCCGCCGTCCATAGACATGGGCGATAAAAAATGTGTAGTCTCTTATTGAGATCTTACGACATACACAAGCAAAGCAAAGAATGATAACACATGATCAAGAAACATAATGAATTTGTTAGTTTTAATGAATATTTTATATTTGAAATTAATTTCAATAAATCACAAAACAGTCAGAAGAAATCTTGCTTCAAAGCCCAAATGTTTGTTTTCAACACAAAACCTTGGCACATTTAATTTTATATTTAAAAAATTGTGTAGAGATTATAAATGTCATGTCGTGCTATTTTCGATTTCATTGATAAATAGCTTCTATTAAAGAGTTCCTTAGGAATTTTCTGGGTTGAGCTATTAATATAGCAAGAAATCTTGATTCGGTAAGAGGTTGGGCAAAGTACGTATTTCCAGTACTTAATAGCCCTTTTTGAGGGGGAAAATCATTCAATGACTTCTCCCGCCTAGGACGAGGTGAGAGAGAGTGTCTGACTGGTGACTTTTAATGACTTAAAACCACCCGGTTTCTACTCCTGCTATTTGAGCCAGAACCCCAGTCCGCAGCGCCGGATAGGACATTAGCCCTACTGGGCCCCATCTGTAATGGTCTGATGGCTCTGTGCGCGCGGAACGCGACGCGCTGTACACACATAGTCTGGAATTATGCCCAGTGTTTTGAAATAGGTTTACACCCATAACAAAGTGGTGATATAATTTACCGTTATTTTATGTATATTTACAATTACCTTAAGTAAATTTTGTTAATTTAATAACATATTTCCATTTTTCAATTTTACAGAACAAAACCTTAGTTTTTACATAACGTCTCAAATTATCGGCTTTCAAAATGCCCGCCAATAAATCTGTTTGCTTAACAGATTTCAATTTTCCAATTCGCAAAACATAATTTTATTGTTTGCTTCGAACAGATTAAATCTTGGAATTAATTGATTTATAGTTTCATTGTTATAGATTTTAGATTAATCATTTTTGTTCTAGCCTGGCTTTAGGTGCCTATTATATAACGTATTTGATACTAAACTAAGCTTTCGAGTCTTAGAGGGAGTTTAGAATGTATGGCTCTTCTTTACAAAAGAAAATAGAGTATAGTGTTAAAGAAATTGTACGTGGGTACTAAGAATAAAGTGACATTTCACAATTGCCTTGCGCCTGTAACAAAAGACTTTTTTACTCTTGTAAGGCTTGAGGTGAAAAGCTATACAAAACCAGTATAAACTGACTGTTCAATGTGCGGAAAGATCATATAAAGCGAGGCCATGATAAACTGGTTAGTTATAGCTTTATGCGGTACTGTGCGTAACTATTTGTGAGTTATTCAACTAAATATAACTTTGTATAGGTCTCTTAGGTCCATTTAGGTCACCTAGGGATTAGTCTAAAAGCTTTTGTATTTACTAAAACCATTATTGTAAAGTAATTTAGTTTTTATTTACTACAAATATATTTTTTGTTACGATCTGTGTGATGTGACTGTTGTCACATTAGTTTTTATCCAAGGGATAGACAAAGTCATATACAATTTCAAAGTTCAGAATCTTACCTACAACTTTATCCTCTATAACTACTTCTGCGCGGTTTCACCCGCTCTGCTCGGTTCCTATTGATCGTAGCATAATGTTATAAATTTTCCTCAATAAATGGTCTCTCCAACACAAAAATAATTATTTAAATCGGACTAGTCGTTTCAGAGATTAGCGCGTTCAAACAAACTCTTCAGCTTTATACAACGTGTAACAAAATACCCATATACATATGTACATCAAGAAGCCCTGATGAATACAGGTTGAATAGAATCTCTACACAAAGTTTCAGCT
Source organism: Spodoptera frugiperda (assembly GCF_023101765.2). Classification (NCBI taxonomy): domain Eukaryota; kingdom Metazoa; phylum Arthropoda; class Insecta; order Lepidoptera; family Noctuidae; genus Spodoptera; species Spodoptera frugiperda. The sequence continues at coordinate 11,192,170 of NC_064214.1, read as the reverse complement.
TAAAATACGTTTAAAAAAAAATTTGTACCAAATACTTGGTATCGCATAGTTCTTGATTTCAAATCATACAAACGTGTCACAACACTACAGGGATCACTCGCTAATATTACGAAACATTTCTTCTGTCAATCTGATCGCCTAGTACCTGTCTACCTAATTTTGATTCGCGCGCCGGAGCGATTTGAAAAATTCATAACTTGGTACCATGGAAACATGAGTTTAAAAAACCCTTCCCGTATCGTTTGTTATGTTATCTAGAAACCGTGCCATTGATATGTATACCCCCTTTTTGTTACACGTTGTATATGTATATTAGTATAGATAGATTTTTACATTTCAAAGCTTATACAAGTACACTGCTATAAAACAACAAACACGTATTACGTACACGTGTTATTTCTTATTATGTATGTCGGTCGGTACTACAATTTACCTATATCTGTAAGATCTTGAATCTATGTAAATTTTATTACAAAATCCTTCAGTTTCCGAATGATCCTTGTATTGTTGGAGTTTTATTTAGATAAACTACGGACTTGATCTTATCAAGGTCCATTAAAATGTATTGGACTCCGATGTCACAGAATACCCATGTACATTTAAAAGGAATTTAATTATACGTGTTAAGTTTTATTAGACCCACTGACCCAACTAACAAGAACCTTTTCAGTCTTTCAACTATGAGTCATTAGCCACCCTCCCTTAAATTACTACACATACGTCTATTAGATACCCACTACAATTACTGTACCTACTACACTATCTTCTATATAATAATGATTCGCCTAATGTGTTGCTAAGTGCGAATCTCGAGAACATCTGAACTGTTTTCAATCATTATTTTTTTGTTGGATTTGTTATTGTTAGGAAAAGATTCTTATGAAGATAAAAGAAATTAACAAAGATGCACAGAAAAATTTTCAAGGCGAAACAAAGTTCTTGAAATAGATTAGTCTAGAATAATAAATATAATTGAAGTGGCTGTTTGCAACATTGAAATAACCGATTTTTACTACATATACAAACACCATAATATTTGTTTTTGTGTCTGTTGATTTGTTATAGCTAAACTCTGAAATGGCTAGACCAGTTTAGATGGGACATTTATTTGTAGGTAGCTGATGTACCACGGAGTAACATAGGCTGCATTTATATTAGAAAAAAAAAATATATTTCAGAACTCTTTATTCTAGGGAGACGAAGTTACGGGTAACAGCTAGTTACATAATAAAAAGACGTATATAATGTAGTGTTTAGCAGGACGAAAATAAATTACACATGGATGAATGCCGCAAACGGTTGACATTTACAGCTTGGAAAAAATATATGGCAAAAATTGTAACGTGTAGGTGTCCAATAACTATCTGTGTGAATAGTGTGATTTAAACTAGTCTGGCTACATTACAAAATAGCATATTATCTTTTCTATGATAGGAAGTGTTTTTCGAAGAAAAAGAAATAAATTTCTCTAGCAAATTGATTCTTTTTTTACAGCGTTGTCAAGCCAGCAACAAAGCACCAGAAATATTTTCATTTCATTCTAATATAAAGACGCGTTAATGGACAAAAAGAAATACATTATTATTTTTTTACTTTCGAATTTGTTTTTTCTCATTCCGATTTTAGACGTTTGGACGGTTTGCTTATTTCGTCGAATAAAAACAATGCTCATTTCAAATCGACTCGGTCATTAACCCGTTTAGAACGTTGAACCAATCTTTTGAACCAAATCTGGATAAATGAACCATTGATTGTTGAATTAAAATCTGATTCAAACTGCTTCATTGGTCGAGAAACCACAAACGTGACGTGATTGCTGACCATTGGTCAATGTATTGTTGAATGTTTTCGGCTTTTAAAAATGTTCAGTGTGTGTGTACTGTATAAAGTACGTATTTGTGCTCGAACTATAACAATAGACTCAAAAACGTTGTTTTTTTGAGGGTTTAAAATCGTCCAATGACTTCTCCCACTTTTGGCGACTAAAAACCACTCCGTTCCTACTCCTGATTTTTGAGCCAGAGCCCGAGTAACCCGCAGTGCACAGCTCCGGGTGGACTAATGAGCTAGGGACATATAACGTAACTGGTGAGAAAGTCGATGTTACAGTGTAAATGTTCTTCAGAGGCAAAAATATAATTATCACCTCCTCAGTTCTTTTCGCGGGTGTCGTAACAGTTACCTAAAGAACTAACAGAGACCAACCAAAAGAGCTTTTCAACTGTGAACCCACCAGCCAAGCGTACAAAATTATGGCAAACCTTTTTTTATATGTAGAGGAATCTCAAAGTGGAGTGGACTCTATCTCTGTGCATATGATGTTATATGTTGTTAGTATCAATTAAATTTCAATTTACACCTTCACATAATAAAGATTATATTCCCTAGACTAGAGACGACGAATCACACTTTATTTATACGACACAATACCGTGTTGTCGAACATGCAAAGTTCATGAGACGGTTATAAATAGACGCGAATCGATGCCAAGTCGTATTTATTAATTTATCACGCATTACCATTGCCTTACTGAAAGTAAATAAACAATAAATGTTCACAACACTAAATATGTTTATATAAAATAGTTATATTTTCATAACATTAAGACTCGACTTCGGTTTTTTGGTTGGCATTCAAGAATGGGAGAGCCATGGCTCGACCGGAGTGATACCACGGCCTCACAGAAAACCGACGTAAAATAACGCTTGCGTTGTGTAAGTGAGGTTACCGGAGGCCCAATTACCCCTTTTCCCAATCCCCGATTCCCCAACAACCCTTAAATTCCTAACCCTCAAAAAGCTGGCAACGCACTTATAACGCCTTTTATGTTTCGGGTATGCATGGGCGATGGCATACTATCTGGTGATCGTGAGCGTCTGATCATTTACCGGCTAATACCATAAAAAAATTGTTGGACAACCGGCTTTTGTGCATCGTGTTGCAAGTTCTATCGCAAAAAATAACTGATAAACATTTTAACATAAGTGTACTGACTCAGATTTGTTCCCACATTGATTTGAAAACAACGTCAAAGTACACGCTTCATATTTAATTGCTTTAAATTATAAGTAAATATTTTCTACAAGAATATTCTAGGCTAGACTTTACGCAGAAAATAAACAAACCACCAGAAAAATAAACTGAAATAATCAATAAACAAAATATTGTTTGTTTATGTCAAATTGATATTTGGAGACATCTTATTAATCTTTTACATCTAATATTTTGATGTTTACTGAAATAAAAGGTAAACAAACTATTTACTTAATATTTGGGATTGATTTGTTTCCCTCCCACAATATTGGAAAGATCTTCTTGTTTTTAGGTTTAAATTCGTATTTTCATAATCATCAAACTTCATTTATAATTACATATTTTTTTTTACAAAAATCTATTCTTAATATAATAAAGCTGAAGAGTTGTTTAAACGCGCTTATCTACGAAACAACTGGTCCTATTTGAATAATTATTTTTGTGTTGGATAGTGCATTAATCGCGGAAGGCGACAGGGTATAAAATATCACGTTACGGGTAAAACAACGAGGTACTACTACTAATCGCTAAGATGTTTAGGTATGAATGAACTTATTAGTTCTTAATTAATCCAAACAGGTAAAGTCGGAATAAGTTTCTAGTTTCGCAAAACATATTAATATTCTAATGATAAAATTCTTCTCAAGTTATTTATCTTGACAACTAATACAAATTAAATCTCAATAAGGCATACTTAATTACCTTGACTTATCTCACAAAATATGTTAAAACAATTTCAGTCATTTCATTTGCGAAGCTTCATTATGCCTAGAAAATTCGATTAAAATGTTATCCTCGGGCAAAAATACATGAAAATACTAATCTTTAGTAAAGTACCATAATCATAATATTGTGTCATTATAGGAGGAACATATCTATATAAAACGGCGATAGTCGCATTTATTAGTCAGTTGTCAAGTCAGCCTGAGTTTCTCGGTCACTATGATACATATCTAACTAATCAGAATACATGTATGTCAATGTTATCGTTTCTTGTTATTGAACGATTCTAACCCTTATTTCTTTGTCCACAGAGTTCATCGCTCACAGACTTAATTTCGGCATTCGACACAAAGGCCCAGGCTCACAGTGATCTACAAAAAGTTACAGCATTCAGCGGTTCCTTTGACAAAAGCCACAAACCTACATTCTCAAAAGACGAGTATGGCAAGTAAGTACAATATTATGTACCACACATTTTTTTAGAAACCAGAAGAAAGGTTATGTTTTAAAAGGAAAAAGAAATAAAAATGGTTTAATTGTGTTATAACTTTCATGAGACGTACTAAATTAATTATTATGTTATCTCAGGCTTACTCACGTAACTGTTTGACGAGGAACTCGACTAAAAAAAGCATTTATTAATTTACTGATAAAGCTGTAGGTACTAGTTTCAAGTCACAACGAGACCCTTATGAGTATGTATATCTATAGTTACCTATTAAACAAAGAACAATACAACAGCAAACTTAACAAAAATATAATCAAAATACCTAGCTTATTACCTATTTATCCGTAAACTATTGAAATCTCTTAAAATAACAAAGAAAAATTGGTTGCTTGGCCAAACTTATTGACTGTTTGACAATCCATGAACGAAAATAGCCTGTTATCTACTTACAATGTTTTCCTTTAATATTGTTTTCCAAAATACATATTATATTCGAAGAAATGTCTCAAACTCTTACATATAAATGGATAATTTTCAGTGAGTGAGGCTTACATAATACCCCTGGTGGCCTGGTTATTCATCTCCAAATCAGGGGGCCTACTCTAATTTAACGAAAAACGAAGTTTCGTCCGAAACTTCGCAGATTTCGTACTACAATTCCATTTATTGCGAACTTGCGTGAACAAAAATGAACAAATGAAATGTAGATAAATAAATAGAGTTTGATTTGAAATAAAAAATGGAACGTTATTTTACAAAATAATTTCATTAGTAAATCAATATTTACTGCCGAAGATTAAACGAAACTTCGCATTCGAGAACCAGAGTAGCCCCTACAGAATAGAATCATGGAATCTTTAACTAAGTATACCCTTTACTTAGTTAGACATAAATACATACATAACCTCACGCCTGTCTCCCATGGGGGTAGGCAGAGACAATGGAACGCCAATTGCCACGGTTCTTACACACTTCTTTCGCTTCATCAACAGTCATCAGTATTTTCATGCATGCTCGTCGGTTAAAGATATGCCTTTCTTACACCGAATTATAAAACCAAATTCATCTAGTCACGTTTTCTAGTCATTAAAAAAATAGAACTAAAGCAAAATATTTCGAAGGTCGAGTACTTTTCTTTACAAAATAATCCGTTGGCATAACAACTGAGAGACGACCTCGTAACTGATCGCATTATGACTGTGATTTGTGACCTTTCCACGTCATTAAACTTATAAATCTCTTAAGAGTTGTTAGTTAATGATTTGAGATCCGATTTTGTTGTTATTATAATGGTGGGGTATTTTGTGAAGTATAGAAGATTGTCTCGTTGGTTGAGTGGTCGCAAGTGCTACGGTCAGGGGTCTCGGGTCGGGCAAAGCAATGCTGGGCTTCTTTCGGGATCCGATTTTGTTGTTATTATAATGGTGGGGTATTTTGTGAAGTATAGAAGATTGTCTTGTTGGGCGAGGGGTCGCAAGTGCGACGGCCTCGGGTCGGGCAAAGCAATGCTGACCTTCGGTTTTTCGAAAATTTCTCAATAACAGTACGGTGACTGGAAATGTTTCGGTATATTGTAAAAGGCTCACCTCCTATTACTGTGAAAAGTTAGAATGTGTACTACCTATCCCTCCGGGGATAAAAGGGGTGACATTACATTTAGGACAATATAAGGCCAAAACAACAAGCACTACCTGAATCAAACTAAAATACCATTTTCCTCAGAATAGTGAATTGGTCTCTTAATGACTTTCTGCACTATGCCGACGATGTAAAAGGGGAAGCTCTTGCTCAATTTAAAAATATAAGGAAAGTAGAAACAGTAAAAAGAGGACCTCTTTTTAGTGCAGAAAGTCTTCATAAAGTGATCGATCGAGTTTTAACTCGGTTGCAATATAAAAAACACTATATTTTTCATGTAAGCTACCTTTTTAGGTCAAGTTTTCGTCCTAGTAAAACTCAATTACCTACTAGTTTCAACGAAATTGTTAAAAGTTCATTTTATGAACTTTACATTGGTAAAATGTATCTAACAGACTTTTATTGTCAGTGGAGGTAATTCAAAACAAAAAAAAAATACTAACTGATAAAATGAATTATCTCAGTGTGGCATGTTTTATTTCTTGACTAGCGTTTTCCAGCGGCTTCGCCCGCATTCCCGTGGGATAAAAAGTAGCCTATATCTTATTTCCATGAAGTAAATACAAAGAGGAGATAATATCATAACTGAATTTCCCTTTAACATAATGTGTAACATGCGGAACACAGGGAGCGCAAGACCTCTATTTTCCAACGTGCAGGCCCATACTACAAACACGTTGCGAATTATAAACATTTTAATGTGCCAATTTCTAAGTGCTTATTACATACTAGATACTTCCGCGCGGTTTCACTCGCTCTGCTCGGTTCCTATTGATCGTAATCCAACACAAAAATAATTGTTTAAATTAGACCAGTAGTTCCGGAGATTAGCGCGTTCAAACAAACAAACAAACTCTTCAGCTTTATAATATTATAGTATAGATCTACACATTTTTACTTATAATATCACCAGTCAGGGCCTATTTGTTTTGTCACATTGCACAATCACATTGTGGTATCTCTTCTTTGTACTTACGTCATGGTTATTCTAGACCCTAATCTAACCTGTTCCAAAGTTTTTACGTTACTTAGTAACAATCATAGACACAAACTTTCTCATTTATAATATTAGTAAGATGAGGTGTAGTTTCTCATAACACTGGTCTGATCAGTGGTCTTTGATATTCCATCTACTCATGCACATACCAATCTGATTTACTATTGAAGTCAAATGGAGCAGAAACACAATATTGAGTTTTGTACTGCATTTACTATGTTAAAGTAATCATGATAACAATATACTTAGATACCTGCTTTATGTAACGACAAGGAGTGGTCTATCCTAATTTATTTAAAGCCCTTTGTGTCATGTTCTTTTGGCAAATTTTACATTTAAAATCGTGTAACTTAATAGACTTTATTATCTAGTCTAGTGATAACAGAATTGGCGTGCTAGAGTTCAATGTCTTGGAGCTGCGTAATAGCTAGCGGGTTTAGCGGGGATCCGTCTCCAAGGGCAGGAAAAGGAACGGGGTGGTTTTTAGTTAGAAAGAGTCTGACACTGCATATCGCTTCGCCCAAAGTGGGAGAAGTCATTGGATGGTTTTCCCCCCTTAAAAAAAAGGTCAATGTCCGGATTTTAAGGCAAAGTGAATTTTATTTATTTGACTATTTAATTTACAGCAAGTATAATGTTAATTTTTAAATTGATTTACAACCTATCTTAATAAGAGTCAAGAGATCCTAATTAACTAAAGAAGCTCTAATTAAAATTAAATTCAGTCATCTATACATTTCATTAAAAGATTTAAGAAACAATATATGAACTGTTAAACTTTAGAGAGTACTTGTAAAGATATCAAATAGTAGTTGAAAACTTATTAACCTTTTAAAAAAAAGCCTCGTTGGTTGACTGTCAAGTGCCACTGGGCAACGGGTCTCGAGTTAGATTGCTGATTCAAGGCCAAACCAAGAATAGGAACGAGGAGTTTTTAGTTAGTAATAGTCTATTCATCTCTCTCGCCTAATTCAAGAAGCAAGGAGGGAGAAGGGATGGATGATTCACTCCCATCAAACATATCACGAAACATTTTACGCTTAAGTTTAAATACTGATCAATACCAAAAACTGGAAAATTTTTACAACACTCCACAACATTCCTATTAATTTTACTAAAGAGAAAATTGGCAAAATGTAACGTATTCATTAAAATGGTATGCATTGTTAGATATAGCTCGCGTATCAAGTAAAACAAGGCACCATGTACGCTAATTTAATTCAATACGAGGGAATAATTCTTGTTATCTCTATATACATTCATTGTTAATTAATAACCGTCTTGTTGAGCCGGTGTTTACAAACATTACAAGAACGAAAACCTCCCATCGACGTCATTAATGAGATATTACTGACTTTGGTATTATAAAATATACATGTTGTTTGAAAAGAGATTACTTTTTGTAATGGTAAACATTAATTAAATGGTAACCGGGGCTCTGGCTCAAAACAGGAGTAGGAACAGGGTGGTATTTAGCCAGTAAGAGTCACTCATTCTCACTCAAGGCAGGAGACTTTCCCCTACAGAAAGGAAACAATAATTAAATAGGTTAATTTTAAAATCTGTTCCTAAATGCAATAATCATTTTACTGCTAACCACATAAACATCGGATCAGTCAGTCGTGAGATAATTGTGGACATACACACCTACATGCATGTCAAACTGAGAACTTGTTTTTTTTTTTAATAAATTAATATTGCTACTTAGGTACTTCAAATTATATAACTTTCTTGTAGATAGACAAAGACAGAGATAGGTAGGAAGAATCTACACAAATTACTTCCATAACACTGTGTTTGTCATCTTATTCTATTTAAGGTAAACTAATTCAAAAGTTTTGTTGTAACGACTCTTATACATTACTCGTACGATTTCAGCGTTCAAGCAAATTACCTTGTTCCATACATAAACCTCTGATTCATTTATTTTTCATTGAATAAAAAGTACGTTCTACGAGTAACTACGCCAAGAAACTTTAGATGAGCTATCAAAGTGTAGCAGAAATAGGTCCAAATAAATTAAACAACTTCTGAATAAGTATGAAACGATTTGGGCCAAAGTTTAACTAACACGAGTATGGTATCTAATTGGACTCTTTTTATACCTCTCTCACCTTTTTTGCGTATCGAAATTAATCTTGAAAGAAGTACTTATTTAAGGTAAGTGATTAGCGTTTCGCCCACGCCCTGAGAATCGTGAATGCCATTCCAGTATTCCCGAAGCAATCGTTTAATTTTCTCTATCGCAGAAATTCCAAAAATTGCAAGGCTTTAGTATTGAATTTATTATTTTAATTAAATGATTACTCTCTCGATCGATTTTGATCTCAGGGGCTCTCAATTAATTAACCAAACAGGTGCGAAATAATAAGAATATTTTATTGTACAAGTTTTTTTACTTAGTCTGTATAAATTGGTTTAAAGTGCTTTGTCTCTTATAGACCATATTGCCCAGAATATAGGTACGTGTATTTATAAAGGTGCACTTTCTATTCTCATGGGAAGATAATACGATATACCTCTAGAAAACTCAGACTGAGAAGTAATGAGACTTGCCATGCATTCCCAAAGGTGTCGTATACCCATTATGCTGTCGAATTAAGTTCTGGCTACTAATGGATTTTTTTAGAGAAAAGAAATGGATTCGATTTGCAATTTTTGTTTATTTGCGTGTGCATATAGCGGGATCCACAGAAAAGAGAAGATTTTCTCTGTTCTGTGGTAGGATCAGTACAAACGTGCGACCTGTCATAAGTAATTTTATCAAATCTCTCTCGTTCACACTTATGCTATGCCAATTTTGTAATTGGTAATTAACCCCCTTTCTGACGTCCACTTGATCTGATATTTGGCAATTTTAATGACCATTCAATATAAACACATTGTTAAATAACAAAGATATGTATGACTTATTTCTTTTGTCTAGACCCATTCCCGGTTCCATGACGGAGTTCAGAGGGGCTGAAGCACAAGCGAGAGTCTGCACAGAGATGAAGGAACTGTGTGAGATTATCAATGAATACGGGAAGACTCCTTGCAAGAGCCTCCTACCTCCAGAACTGAAGGACGCCACCAAGGTCATCTCCTTCGGCGAGCTATTTACGGTAAGTGGTGATATTAAACTAGTAATTTATTTACAGAAGTTAAAAAAAACTGAGTTTAAAGTCTATTAAATGATTTTACATGTTCATAATGTAAAAGTAACATATTTAAAGGTTTGGGTTTTTATTGAACGGTAGCGAAATTGTGACACTACTCGTAAAATTATTATTTAAAGATTACTAGGATACAGCATTACGTCTGCAATGAAGTGATTGATTTTGTATAAACGTGCGTTTTTAAGACATTTTGCAACTAGAAAAGCAAAAGAAAAAATATAAATATAGAACATTCACAATTACACAATCGCTGTTAACGAACTTATAGCAGTGCAAGAAGTTTAACAAAGTAGAACTTCTGATAAACTCCTCCCAATTAATCGATACTTCCCTAGAGTATTGTAAATCAAGACACGGAGATTAATACAATGATGACCTCCAGGCAAATTGGAGAGGAGTTCAAATCCCCGAACTCTTTGGTTGAACAGGACAATATAATGTGGGTCAACAAGTCATGGCAAACGATTTCAAAATTAATTTTTCGAATAAAATAACTGGGTCAGGTCAGGTTTGGTGAGTGATTACAGCCGTCACTGCTGAGTAACGGGCCAAGGTATTCGATTTTTGGGTTAGGGAAAGTATTATTGGGTTTTTACAGATTTTATTGAACTAAGTCATCAATGACACTGAGTCTGGAGCTGTTCATGGTTTATGGCAATAATAATGACCATCCTATTATTTTTTATTAATCATGACCATCCTATTTTTTATTTATTAATTAAAACATATTGAAAACCAACTGCGGTACAATTTTATGGGATGTATCCATTATAACATCCTATTACTAGTCATAAAACTAGTAAGTATAAGTGCTTACCCCTGTGACGTTTTAAATGCTTTCATAGTTATCTAACTATAAACTCATTAGTTCATCAATTTAACAATGAACTCCAACAAAGTTCATGATCACATAATATTTAATTAACTTAATATTGTAAATTATTTTAAGTTTCAACCACATCGCCGGAACAAATTACGCACGCTCAAAGCGAAAAGCCACAAAATGGTTGATATCAATATTTAACAATGTGAAGCGAAGACCTCTTAATTAAGCCATTATTAAAATGTCGATAAACTTTGAGGTCACTTGTAATTACCTCAGTAATATTGTTTTTAAATGAAAACTACCCTTATTACTTTAGCAACTGAAACTGTTTTTGTTTTTTAGATATGTCGATAAATATGTACTTAAATAGTTTGGAGTAATTCAATGACGTACTTTAAAAAAAATATAATTATGTTTTATTAGAACTAAAGATCAAACACGCAAGTTCACATACACA